>NC_133477.1:11109736-11167106 GCF_025370935.1 Choristoneura fumiferana
ACGCGATGGAGATACTTAAATAAATAATGCCAAAGTTGCCGTCAAATTTAAAGAAATTTTAAAATATAAGAACATTAAAGAGAACGAGTTTGAGAATGTGGCTATCATTAAAGTATTGGTGTAACTAACTAAATGATACAATGTGAACCCACCCTAAGAGGAATATAAATATCATTGTTGGTGTTGGACCCATTTCGTGAAAAAGTACTTTGAATTGTCATACAAATGACAGACATTCGATCTTAAGTGGGTCCAAATTAACGCTCGTGACTACTTAGCTTCAGTATAAAAAGGGTTGTTGACTAAACACAATTCCTAATTAAGCATCATTATATACCTACATACTAAGCGCGAGTACATAAGTACTATCTAATAGTATTATGTATCTATTTCAAATGTATTTAATAAATAATTTGCAGTGTTAATTAATTAAAACGTGAATCCTTAAAAGTTAGTTGATTTTATTTGGTCCTAAACGTAAAAAAAACGTAAATTAACTAGATTATAAAAACACTGAATATTTTTATAATATTTTAAATTATTACCTGTCCCTGTGAGCCGGATCCCATAGCAGCTCTAGCCGAAGGTGGGGGTGTTTGTCGTGGGCACATAGCGCTTGCTCGACGTCCAAAGAAAACAATGGGTGTGGTAACTGAAATATAAGTGTTCAGTTCAATACAACTCAGATGTGACCATAAAATACATAAAAAAAACACACTAACTCATTGAAAAAAAAATGAAGCCCTAGCGCCACCGCGATAACCTAGGTCCACGCAGACGAAGTCGCGGGCATAAGCTAGTATAATAATAAAATAACAAAATCAACGATGTTAAAGAGTTCTCATGAGAATGAAAAATGCCGAAATCTCAATCCCACTGCCGGATCTAATGTTATATTATAGTTGTAGATTAGTTACAATTACTTATTTAATATGTTTTCTACTCTTATTTTGGATCATTGGCTATATCAAAATATTCTAGGTTTACCTCAGGTTGCAAGTAAGCCGGGTCCTTCGGTCGGTGCGCCTCTGCGATGCGAGCGCGGAATATGTCCGCGCCCTGCGCGCCTTCAAGCACTCTCTCGGCCACAACTTGGCACATCTCTTTTAGCATCAACTTTTGGAGATCATCATACGAAATCTCGCGAGGCACTTGCATTGCGTATGGTGAGCCTGTAAGCCAATTTTCTCAATCTCATTTTTTTACTGACAGGAGTACTACAAAATGTATCAACAGTAAATTCTGGAGATCCAAGTATTTTGCTAGGTGGCTAGGTGCATGATAAAATTTATCTATACGAGTAATATAATCACTTGAATTGAAATAAAGTCAGTATACACAAAAAAACTGGGTTTAATAGAACGTACTGACCCAAAGTAACCAAAGGGATATTTCGTCTTTGTCATCCGAAATAAGCTGACTCTTCTATTACTAATACTTATAAACGAATATTATTCTCTGGTAAATTTATGATGATATTCTTATGTCTGATATTTTAAGTGCTGACTCTGTTTTTTTTTTTTTTAATAAACAGGAGCATTGTATATTATTATTATGATACAAGTAATGCCTTATTTTGAATAAATAGAGAGCCCTGATATAATTGATATATCAGTCACACGAATTGCCAAGTAGCCATCAGAGAGAAGTGAAATATGCCGTAAAAAATCCAAAAGATCGTAAGGTATGTACTTATTTGTAAATAATAAGACTTATGACTACATTTACAGGTAAGCCAAATAATCTTACCAAATCTCTCTCCCTCAAGTAAGTTAACCCAGAGAATGAGTAAATAGGGTGTTGTGGGAGTTTGAAGCAGCGGCGGTGCCTCCACGCAATAGAGGGATCCAAAGTCGATCCCGGCGGGCTCCCAGCTAGAACGCGCGTTACACCATCCTGGGAGAATAAACATAAACATATACGGGCACATTCACAGAGTAATTTTCACTATAAAGACAGAACAATAAATGCCAGAAAAACGCGTATGAGGAACCCTTTCATTCATATTTTATTTTATTTGTCACTAGCCGTTACCCGCGAATTCGTTTATCGCTATCCCGCGAGAATTATGCAATTTTACGGGATAAAAATTATCTTATGTCCTCTGGGAGTCGAAAATATCTGTATACCGAATTTACCTAAATCGGTTCAATGGTTTAGACGAGACGAAGTAACAAATAAACAAACATACTAACCAACTTTCGCATTTATAATATTATAATAATGGTATATGGGCATATTCACCGAGTAATTTTCACTACAAAGATAGAACATTAAACTCCAGAAAAACGCGTATGAGGAACCCTTTCATTTATGTCAAAGTGGTTGGTTTTTTTAGGGTTCCAAAATGGCAAAAACGTAAACCCTTACAGTGTCGCATGTCTGTCTGTCTGTCTGTCCGTCCGCGGCTTTGCTCAGGGACTATCAATCAATGCTAGAAAGCTGTAATTTTGCACGAATATATGTACTATATGTAAACTATGCCGACAAAATGGTACAATAAAAAATTGAAGATTTTTTTAGAGTACCTCCCATAGACGTAAAGTGGAGGTGTTTTTTTTTCTTATCCAACCTCGTTCTCTCTCTCCCTCTCTCTCTCTCTCTCTTTCTCTCTCTCTCTCTGTGCGTGTGTCTTTTTATACTGATGCTAGCCTCTTGGGCCTTTATTTTTTCTATGAATAAGAATATGAATAAATACCAGTCTCGTTGATCTCTGCCAATATGATATGATCACGATCAATGCCTGTATCGGTGTGTAGAGTGGTCCGTAGCTCATCCATTGTGGAGTTAGGTAGTAACTCTACACCAATGCGTACTTGTCTGGGTTGCTGGTTCACATACACAACCTGAAAATATAGTCATAATCATTATTCACCATGTGCATTCCTTATATCATCAAAATTCAATTTCAAGTAATAAATAAGCTAATTATTGGCTAATATTGGATTAACTGCTAAAAAAACAAAAAAAGAAACCAACCAAAGTTCGGTTTGGTTACAATGTCTGCCCTTCTATGCCATAGGGAGTAGGGAAATTAAACAAATCATGGCTTACATTAACAGGCAAAGGAGAAGGCTGGGCTGTGGCCTGCCTGGGAGGAAGCTGCACGCTCACGCAATGGAATGGGTCAAATGTACAGGAAGTCCGCTCACATTTCGCACATGTCAATGCTGATCTGTAAAATGCAATCATTATCTTAATAAATAGCATTAGTAGCTTCCAGTTACAAGGTTCTGTAGCCAAAATGGCAAAAACTGAACATTTATTTATTTTTCCATATATGTCTGTCCACAATTTAATCATAAACTCTTAGCACCAGACAGCTGTGATGTGCGGATTTGGTATGTGGTGAAATAAAATCGCAAAAATTAAGTTTTTTGGGCACCTCCTCTCCTCTATAGACAGTATAGACAGATGATTTTTTCTCGTCTATGACTTGATATGGTTGGGATGTTGTTAAGCACATGTTTCAAAAAAATTGCTACTTTGCCTAAACATAACAAAAAAATTGCTCAAAATGAGAAGTACATATTATTCAACGGAGCTGGACACAGGAATATTTAAAACCATTTTTCCCACTACTTTTAGATTGTAAAAAAACTGTCCACTTATCAGTTGTGAAAGATTGCAAGTGACCTTTATTTAATCTTCGAGAGTTCGAAAGTTGATATTTATTTTCAAAAAATTACGCTCAATTGCGAATACTCAGACAATCAAGCTAGTCTACTTTGCGTTGTGTCAAAATGTATTAACGTACTGCATTTCTTCATGGGGGGGGCTGCTAAAACGTCGCTACTAGCTAGAAAGAGCCCAAGAGCGATTCTCAAAGTTTCTACGTTCCGTCCCTATCGATATCCACTAATCCTATATAAATCATGTGAATTCTAACAGTCAGACAGCTATTTATTTTGAGCATTGTTTAAAACAGCACCTGCAATCCCTTAAGCACTGAATCTACTGCTAAAAGACGCAAAGGTCTTGTCTGCCCTAATCTAAACCAAACGCGCACTTCAAAATTTTTTTTTTTTAGGTCCACTATATGGTTGAATGCAGGCTAGACTTATATCATTATGTTAAGTGTAAGCATCCAAGCTGCCTACTGAACATGTCGTACGATGAAACAGAAAATTCATATGTATAGTGAAATAATTTCTGATTTAATTAAAATGTCGCATTAATAGGTAATTTTATTATATTTATGCATAAGGAATAAGAATTTAATTATAATGTCGCTTATACTTTCAAATTAGGTTAGTATTAAGAAAACTGTCAATATTATCATTGTTTAATTTGGATTTGATTTTGAAGTTGATTAAATTATATCTAAATATATTAGAATTATTTTGCCTAAACACAGGGAATCTAGTTCAGGCATTTGTTGTAAATATTCTTTTACAGGATGTTTTAGTTCTTAAGTTAAATATGATTAACACTACTTTTAGATTGTAAAACAAACTGTCCACTTATCAGTTGTGAAAGATTGCAAGTGACCTTGTATTTAATCTCAGTGTCATGTTCGAGTACAGAGTCCCCAGTATTCAAGTAACAAGAATTACCTATATTGAGCTTGAAACACTGCCTGGACAAATGAACTATTTCTCCTGGCGTGATTGGCCAATGTTTCAGCAGCAACAACTTCATCGGACTTGCCTCCAGTGTTCTGCAGATTTAAAAATAATATAATTTTAAAAACACTTAATGTCAAACACATAAAAGGGGAACAGAAACAGGGTATGATTTAAATTATTTGCATGTACAATGTCCAAAATTTTTTATAAGGAATTTTAATTAATCAAAGATTTAATATACCTAAATGTTTTTAAATAAATATTTTATATCAATCACCACCAAATATAAAAAAAAAACACATTTAAGGAACTCCACTGGTCTAATAAGCGTAAATCTGACAACAAATGTACTATTGTTTGAAACTATAATAAACAATGTAAGTATACCTTCAGAGTCTTGTATTTCTTTTTAGTGGCAGTGTTTAAGTCTTCATGAACTTTGTCCAATAACCAGAACAGGAATTCTTGTGCATCATGTTGACTGTTTCCTCTGTACTGCATACCATGTCGTTCCACTGCTCCCTAATATAATAATCAATATTTTTATAACCTAGATTTTAATGTTTGCATAACTAGTATAACCTGTTGTCTAGTGTTGAAGCAAATATGGGTTAGACTAAATTGTTTTGCTATTGTCCTTTCTCTGGTTTACATTAATGAAACCATAAACAAGATATTATTATCAGTTAACTTTTTTTTAATTAGGTGTCACTGTTCAAGGATATCTAAAAATATAAGTAAATACTTGTTTTCACTTGAAATAAATTTATTATGCATTTCTCAAGCAACTTATTGCAATGAACAACAAACTAGATACAATTTACTGGATCATTACACCTGAGGCCAACATTTGCAACTCATAATAGCATGCACAGGGATTATAATTAAGGACTCATTCACACTGAAGGACATATAAGCGTAGGCATTAATTAGTAAAATGTATTTAATAAAAATTAAATGATGATGCAACAATTTACCTTGAATGTAGTACTCATGTCAGGTGTGTACCTACATGCCCAGAGAGCTTTTAAAAGAGCTGCCAATTGTTCCGTTACTTCACCTCTTGTTCCATATTTTTTTGAATTAATTTTATTCCTCTTCTGTAAGTCTATCTGTAATACACAAATAAATGCTAAAAAATTCAAAATCTAATAAGCAAATTAATCCAAACAAAGTATTATAAATTTAATACTTACCCTGTAATGATCTAGTACAAAATATTCAGCTATAACATCAGTATGGGAAAGGCACTGCAAGACAGCATTCATGTAACAAGTGTTGCCGTGATTTTTTATCCCTGTAGCAGCAGGGGTGGAGCCCGGAGGCCAGGGTGGATCTCCACTACATGGAACCCGTTCACCATTCATCACTGCTGGTGCAGATTTCACCTGTAATTATTGATTATTAGTATTTTTGGATCAGTCTAATAAGATCTTATTAAACTACTTAATAATGGAACTACTAAGGAACAAGTTAACGACATTACTTACCCCAGTTACGTTTACGGTACTCATATGCTGCGCTATTTTGTTCAGAAATCGTTTCCATGATGGCCTTCTAAACAACTTCCTCTCAATACCACCATCTTCCTTTGGAGACTCTGCAATTGTACAACTAGAACTTGCTTGCTTACTATCACTGTCATTACTTTTAATCTTGCTTGAATTAGGCTTCGTCGTTCCAAAAGGATTACGAGGCAACGTAAAAGTCCTTTTTAAACGGGATCCTTCCACCTGTTTTGGTGTCATATTATTATCCGTCACTTCGTTGATTAATTCACTCTCTGAACATGATTTAAGAACTGATGACAAATTATTAGTAGACATAATTACTCTAATATGATATAATAAACACTTGAATAAAGCTATTTTAACAAAGAAATCTGATTATAAAACATTACAATAGATATGTCAATGACATAGGCGCCATTTTGATTCGATCGAATGAATCACAGACTGCTCAACTCAAAAAAGAACCTTTGCAAAGAACTAACGTTCAGAAGGCCTACTCCGAAACTCGAAACTCGAAGTTCGTATCGTACCGTCCCTCTCGCTCTCGTATTAAATAGTTTAAGTGTCAGAGGGACCGCAATACACGAACTTCGAGTTTCGGGTTTCGTAGTAGCCCTGCAGACGAGTAAGGGTAACTTCCATACGAATACGAAAAGAACCGCCATACGAATATCGCTTATAGATTTTGACAGTTACTTTTTTTTTATTATTGAGAAATTCTTGGGGCTGTGGCATCGTCTGTTATGCCAAAAAAGATTTGTAGCTTCGTATTCGGTACATTAATTATTAAATTTATTATAAATCCGGAACAAGAAAAAAACATTTGTTTTTTCACTCTTTTATTTCTTAATCTCGTTTTACATTTTTTCGCTCGCTTGCATGGGTTGTAACCTTATTTTGAAGACGAATCACATCTGTGCCTTTAAGTATTTTATTTATTGGTGCAATCTCAATGTTAGGTTGAAGAAGTAGTTCGCAATCTCTCGCAATTTAAACACTAACCATTTATTGAGTCCTGTCTCGGATTTTGGAAACCTATACAAACTGACGTCCTTTCGCCTACTATCACAACTCACATTTAACTCACAACACAGCACTTATTATCCCTCTTGTTCTGAGAGGAGGCCTGTGCCCAGCAGTGGGACGTTTTTAGGCTGGGATGATGATGATGATGACAGCACTTATTTTAGATAATTGCAAGCTATTAGTACACCTTCAAACGTTGAGATGATAAGCTACGGAAATTATTCAACGAAAAACTTCACTCGATCAACTTTGAAACCTTAATGAACACAGATCAAAGAGAATAATAAAATAACCACTACGTACAGAAATACTAATGAACGTTGTCGTTGACATTGACAACTATGACAAGTGACAAGAATGAGGCGGTACGTGGCGCGGGGGACGTGGAAGCAGCAGGGCTACTACGAAACTCGAAGTTGGTGTCGTGCGGTCCCTCTGACACTTATACTATTTAACTTAGATGAATGATTGGTCTCGCGCGCTCGCTCGACTAGATACCGCGCTACCTAAAAACAAAAGGTTCGTGAATGCGGCAACTCAATATTGTAGTGTGCGTAAGAACGGTGTAAGACAATTTGCAAGGATGCTAGTGTGCGTGACGAATTGTGTTGCCAGCTGCTCCACTGTTACCCGAATTATTGGGAAAATAAATTATTCTGTGGTCTTTTAAGTTACTGGTTACAAAATGTATCTTGGGAAATACTTAGAAATTAAGAAGTAATTAAGAGGGGTTTGTGTATAAGTTAGGCGTAGGTTTTTTCTGTAAAAAAATGGTAGGTATGATGTAGGCATATCAATGATCAAGCCTCACTTTTAATTAAAAAATATATATATTTAAGGACATTCAACATTTACAAATTATTTCTAAAAATTCATGGACTGAGTCACCAACTAAGAAGTTTTGCGTAGTTAAGATAACACGTTGCACCTTTAGTTAAACCTAATATAATTTACAGGTTAATTAAGACCAAAATAAAAAAAAATTGTTTACAAAATATACATATATATACATGCATACATACATACTTACATACATACGCTTGAAAAACATAATCCTCCTTCGGGCAGTCGGGTAAAAGTTAACATTTCAGGAAAATGGGTAGAAATACGAAAAAAAAAATTTTTTTTCCTTTCCTGTAATACCTAAGTAAATCAGCTGATTGGGCTATTTGAATGGGAAGACGAAAAATATTTTTTATTTTAAGACACATTCAGCCCTTAATTAAATAGTGTCGGGTAACAATTTATACACCTTCAGTGTATATATCACAAACATAAACATAAAATAATATAGAACTAGGTTATGTATATATAATAATTACGTTAGATACTTAATTAAAATAAGTTATTAAAATTTATCATCATTTAATGATGATAACAATAAAATTCAATTTATTAAAATCTCAACCACGGGGAATTTGATTCTTGTGTACGTGGCAACACAGAATGGCGTTTAGGGTTCATGTTATTTTATTTTGTAATTTCGAAATTATACGATATTTATTAATGGTATGTGATCCCAGTGTCCTTCTTATTTCTTGTAGTATTATTTTTACACAGTTTCACTGCGAAAACTGGCATTTTACTTCGGTTTATGACCAAAATTTAACAAAAAATTCGCTACATGCACATTATGCACAGTTTGCAACGCGATGACTCGCCTCCGGCTCAGGTACGCCGATTTCGGCGGACTATTTGTTGCCGCATTTGACAAGTACGCCGGCGGTATCTAGTCGAGCGAGCGCGCGAGACCAATCATTCATCTAAGCTATTTAATACGAGAGCGAGAGGGACGGTACGATACGAACTTCGAGTTTCGAGTTACGTAGTAGCCCTGCTGTCATTTTCTATAATCGAACCGTCAGAGACAATGCGAGTATTTGTTCTATGAAGCCAACCCGTGGAATGAATGACTGAATGAAATGAACGAAGTAAGTATATGAGTTGAATGAGTAATGTAAAGCAGCATTCACATTTATCTGCCGTGTTGTGTCGTGACGCATCAGAACGGTATCGGTTTCATACGTTTCACATTTATCTACTGATGCAGTGAGTTGTGACGGCTTGTGTTGTGTCGCATTAAACCTATAGAAAGAGAGAGAGGGTAAGAGAGAGAGACAGAGAGCATCACAATACAACACAACAGATAAATGTGAATGCGACTCAACACACATGATCAACTAAGTGATATGGCTTCACTTGAACGATTTTCCTAGACCTGGCCAACGAAAGCTATCCACGAGAAACCGCGGCAAATTAAAAAAAAAATGGCTGACAACATTTGCTAATTACTATATATGTCTGTATATACTGATTAAACGATGTTGATATTTAAATATTATTTAAATTTTCATATATTATAAATCATACTACGGACCGGACTTCAAGCTGCATCAAAATTTATGTAGTTGAAAGTTGATGATGCACTTTAGGAGTCCCTTGGTAAATTTTATGATCTTTCTCAGTGCCCATGCCCATTTACGTACAGTCCAGACGCATAAATTTTTGGCCCATTTTGACCAGATTGGCATTGCATATATCTTCTAACATTATCTTATAACATTTGCATTTTGAGGATGGTTGGAGGTTGAATTAAACAAAAAATAATTTATTTTCCTTATAGAGTATCAAAATTATCTAAGCCAGAATATGACAATTTTGACAGTCTCAAAAATGATACCAGATTAAAGTTTCGTAAAAAATGCGTGGACAGTTTTCGCTGGGCAGTCTCATCTTGAGAATGAGACTCATTGACTCATTAAACAAAATTTGTCATATCCAAAGAGGAAGGAGCAAAGATATTACTCCTTCCTCTGAGGGAAGGAGAGACAAGTCATATCTCAAAAATGACACTGAAAGAATTTTAACGCATACTTTAATTTTGAAAGCTGACATATTTTGTTTAGTGCAAAGAGCTATAAATAAGTACAGAAATTGGTTTAGTGACAATCCTTTTTGCTTTGCAATACAATGTATAACATTTTACTGTACATAAAACACATAAAATTATTAGATAGCAGGAGAAACCTAAGTAGCTAGTCGCTAGTCGCTCGATTGCAGCGATAAATGGATTGCAGCGTGGAGAGTAAGACAGCCGGTGAAATTACTGGCACTTGAGGTATCCCATCTTAGGCCTCTAGGTTGGCAACGCATGTGCAATCCCCCTTGTGTTGCAGGTGTCTATGGGCGGTGGTAATCTCTTACCATCAGGTGACCCACTTGCTCGTTTGCCATCCGGTCGAATAAAAAAAAAATCTGGTCACGTGACCCCATTTTGAATTTCCCGCGACTCAAAAATGTAGCGTCAAGTCGCCGCGTCGAGCAGCAGCGACAAGATGGCTTCTTGCATGAATTGTCTTGGTATTGGAAGCTGATTTCTTAATCTCATTTAGTAGCAGTCGTCGCAGTGGTACAACTAAAATAAATTGGAGTGAATGAAAAAAAAAATAACACTGTTTTTGCCGAAATTGAAGAGGTTTTTTTTTACCGATAAAGCTCAACATTTTCAGGTTTATCGCTAAATGTCACGTGACCAGATTTATCGCTGCAATGCAAACGAGCGACTAGCGACTGCATGTGGTCCCACCTTAAAGGCGCGGCCTCATGCAAGTCGTTCGACGCTCGTTTCCAGCGATAAATCTGGTCACGTGACATATAGTGATAAAGGCGCGGCCCCATGCAGTCGCTCGACGCTCGTTTCCAGCTATAAATCTGGTCACGTGACCCCATTTTGAATTTCTCGCGACTCAAATCGATAATCGCTAGTCGCTCGTTTGCAATCGCTCGTCGCTCGTTTGCAGTGACCAATCTGGTCACGTGATCCTATTTCAAATTTCCCGCGACTCAAAAAAGTAGCGTCCAGTCGCCGCGATGAACAGCAGCGTCAACATGGTAGATGCTTGAAAAAAAATGACAGTGTTTGTTCGGAAATTCACGAAATGTCGTTTGTTTACGAGTACCAAAAATGGGTTTATCAGTGTCAACACATTGTTGCTCTCATTTTGAAGCTCAACATTTTCAGCTTTATCGCTTTATACCACGTGACCAGATTTGTAGCGACGAGCGATTGCATACAGCAGTACCTCAACATTTTCAGCTTTATCGCTATATGTCACGTGACCAGATTTATCGCTGGAAACGAGCGTCGAGCGACTTCTATGATGCCGCGCCTTAATTCTACACAGCCACTGTCACTGTCAGTCTCAACAGTCAAGTCACAACTGGTCTGTCACTCCTGTCAGTCAGGCAGGTCAGTCAGTTCAGTGTGTAAGTAATGTATGTCATGGGAGTGGTGGTAATAAAAAAATGAAAAGGAAAACTGTGAAAACTGCGAAAAACAGTATTTTAGACTAATAAAAGGTAGGACGATGGTGTATTTTCTAATATTATATATTTTTTGATGGCGTTAAATACGTGTTTATGCTTTACGTTTACGCTTGTTTTTAGAAGAATTATTTTTAACAAATAAATAGCGGTTGAATTAACTTTTCGTACGATTCTTTTTAATTTCAAAACTTCGGCAAAATATATATTTTAATTTTTACTGTCTCAATTTTCAATAAGTATTGTAATGCACCCATTGATTCCAATTGTAAAAAAATGGCCAGCGTAAATAAAGTAATTTAAATAGTAAAATAATTCAAAATAATACATGAAATACTCAAACCTAATCGCCGAATATAAAGCCAAATTAGCTACCAGAATGAAATGCCATAATTTTAATTTGTCTTGAAATTCACTATTAGCTACTATTTGCTTGAACTTGAAGCTCAGAATTGGAAACATTCAATAGCTAATGCAAAAAATATTTAGTATACTTACCTAATATTATGCATTATAGTGGTGGTTAAAAAGTTTTCTCTGGTATGCTTAGGACGCTGATTGATGCCTAAAAGGCTATCTTTTTTTATATTTAAATCAACAGAATTTGCTCTTATTAAAACAGATGATGAGACTTGAATTTATGTGGAATTTTTTTTAGTTCCTTCATATGAGGGGTTAATATAGATGACTGATGCTTCATGATTCATGTTATTTTTATTTTGTAAAAGTGAAACATTTTATGTTGGTAATTGGTAAATTCTGTTATAAATACTTAACTTTTTTGTTCTTAAAAGCTTAAATGCAGCTTTCAGATTACCTATACATCATGACTATCATGCTTACTGTATGCATAATTCAGCTACTAGATTATTTACTCATGAAGGAATTATGAACCATAAGAATAAATGCTTGCCAGGAAATATAATGGTTTGCACTTGCTTTTAAATTAATTGATATTATTTATTTAAACAAAATTTTGCTCACTTTTGCTCTTATCCTTTTTTAAGGTACACAAGGAAATGGCATCTTTCCAAAAGCTAAAACTTCTGATTTGGAAGAATTTTCTTCTTCAAAAGAGGCATAAATACCAAACTATATTTGAGGTTGCCTCTCCTGTGATATTTTCACTATTTCTAATTTTAATAAGATGTCTAGTGGATCCCAAATCTCAGCCCGATGTAACTTATCCCCCATTCTTGCCAACATACTTCAACACAAGCGGGAAAATGCAGTAAGTGTGATTTGACCATAATAATTTCTTCCCTGAATCTGATCCCTGATAAAATACTGTGAAATGTGTCAATCAGCTTTTTGCCATGGCAACGTCAAGTATGATTTTATGGTGTACAAAACTATTAAAAGTTAGAAAGTTGAGAAAGTTTTAAGGCAATTATTCCTTCATGGCTCATCTCCTAAGCATGCTAATAATATATTTTGCAAACATTTTTCTAAGAAAGAGTATCACTGATGTCTCCTCGTCCCTCGTCCAGGATAACATAGGTACACTAAAAAGTTGATTGACTCAAATATCTATTATTGGTATAGGCAAATAAATAAATAATATACCATATATTCATGTAACTAATAATAAATCCTTTCTTAACTGAAATATCTTAGGTCTGTAGAAAATATGACAGAAGTAAGAAACAAAGGCACACTAGCATTTTCACCCGAGTGTCCATTAGCTAGGAAAGCTTTAGTCGATGCCCTGGAAATAGTGGCATTAGATAACCTGAATAGTTTTCTTGCACTTCTATTTGATCCTGAAATGCTACCTAAACCTAAAGGATTCAAGAATGCCAAAGAAATGGAAAGAGCCCTAACACAGCCTAATGCTATGACTTTGATACTTGTTGGAGTACAATTTGATGACAATATAGCAAGTAAGTTATGAAATAATTTACTACAAGTTCAATCATGTAATGAAAGTTATGCTTAAATTGAGATATTTCTGAGCATACCTATATGCTAGCCATATTAAGTATAACTTTCTATAATAGATAAATGATCTAGTCTACGAGGTATGGAGACTTCAGAATAATTCTCCTGCCTATGAAACTTGGCACATGATGAAAATAGGTAATACATATTATAGATATACAATAATCCAACAACTTTTCTTACAAGAAGATAAACATGAAAATCGTTTATAGATCTCTGCGAAAAATTCCTCAATTTTTAAAAATTAGACTCAAATTCTTTCTGTATACGTACCTATGTACTACTTAGAATATATATGTGAAACTATCCAATTATTTTTCGATTTCAGAGATACCGCAAATTTAACTTTTAACATTTTGCACTATATAACTTCTACTGAAAAATTGCTCTGCTGATAAAAAAAAAAATTTAATATGCTTTTATATGTTCAAATACATAGCTTTTCTTAGTTATCCAAAAGTTTTTCATTTTGAAACATTTATTTCATTTTTGCTTAATTACGTAATGTAAAATTAACTCCGACTATATATTAAAACAGTTTTATCAATTATCCAACAAATTTTCGAAAGTTCGTGATGTAGTTCGCGGGCTAATATCAGCGATACGTTCTTATTACCACTCACGTAAGGTTGAAATTGTAACAAAAGGTAGTCGCATGTCAGTAGCGAATTTTTTTATTACCCTTTGTAACAAGAAAGTAGGTCAGTCTAAGTATTTTTCGAAATAAAACACGTCATTTCAGATCATCTCTTCAAACTTTTTGTTTTTGACAATCACCGAGAAGAGTACCAACTTGTCAGTGATCGTTTCATCTCTTTCATTTGGAGCTTGACGGCTTTTTTCGCATGTTTTATTTACACTGTCAGAATAAGGGCTATCCTTTTTTGTCTTTCTAGATGGCGACACTGTTGCGTGAGGTTTTTAAGTGTGGCTTTCAAAGTCTGTTATTACGCACGTGAAAACAAAGTTTAGATTAAAATCATATTTAATACACCTTAAAACCGTACCATAAAACTACAGTGTGGCGTAGTCCCGTTTCGTTCGGAAAAAAAGGGAGGACAAAAGTTTCCGAAAGACAAAATGACTTTTTATGCTCTAGTGCATAAAGTCTTCGTCTAAGACCAAGGCAATCAAAGGAGCCACAAACAAAGGAGTTTCTACATAATTAAAAAAAAAATGTACAATCTACTATTTATTACTTAAAAAAGCAATGACATGTGCATTTTGCACCAAGAGACTGAAAATGGAACACCATTCACATTGTATTAAAAGAGGACTAGCTAACTGGATCATTGGACCTTATATGGTGTGTAATAAAGTCAATTTTCTTGTGGTGTCCCATACTTTTGGATACTTTGGCTGCTACAGTACTATGCCCCGCAGCCCTCTGCAATCCCGCGCGCCCAGTCGCTACTAAGCGGCGGCAATACTTAGTATTAATTAGCAATTATTTATATTTATAAAACTTGGTATATTTAGTTGAATTTCAATTGGATTATTGAAAAGTCTATTACAATAGAGCGACCCCTGACTAAGAAACCTAATAAATTTACCTGAGCAATTATTCACCGTTTACCTTTACTTGCCCGAATTTCATTTGCCCGAATTTCACTTGCCATACCAACGTTTGCCATAAAATATATAGAACCGTGCTGTTTTCAGGTTAGGTTAGGTTAGGTTAGTTTAATATCAAATCTGAGGAAATTACTATTTCAGAAATAAATCACTTTATGGCAAATGAAAATTCTAGAAAACGATTCATTCGGGCATATGAAATTCGGGCAAACGATAGAGAATCATTATTCACACGACGTTTTACGTAAAAATAAGAATTATAATATCGCAAAGGAAAATCTTTTGGATAACTTATAAAAGCTATTTATTTTAGTAAATAAAATCATATTAAAAAATAAAAATCAGCAGAGCAATTTTTCAGTAGAAGTTAAGTGCAAAATGTTAAAAGTTAAATTTGCGTTATCTCTGAAATCGAAAAATAATTGGATTTTCATGTTTAGGTAAAAATACCTAACTTATCGTAAGAAAAGTTATTGGATTATTGTATATCTATAATCTGTATTAGCTATTTTCATCATGTGCCAAGTTTCATAGGTGGGAGAATTATTCGGGTTGCAAAAGCCTCTCCTCGGACGAAAACCTAAATCTGAAGAAGGACAATTGTAAACAAAAGTAGGTATGTGTACAACTGCTTCATTTTGTAAAAAAAAAACTATGTTGCATCCGACCTACATTTGAACCATTGAAATTACATTGTCTTATTACTCCATCTCCATTTTCCCAACGGACTTACAGGAGAGGGGAGCGTCTTCACCCTTATGTACTTAGTTAGTGTTCCGTTAGCTCGCACGAAGCGGTTTGCTTCATCTTTCATAATGCGAAGTGCTAAGCAATGAAATTCGTTCCCGTCCTGTCCGTTGGTCATGACCGTTTCAATTTTTTTTTAGCTTTTCTTTAGCCGTTTTCCAAGTTAAGTTGGTATTTTTTTGGCACAGTCACACACTGGCAACTCAGTTGGAGAGCATTTATAGGCCAAGAAACAACAATTGATGAAGCGAATTTACCACTTTTGAGGTAGTTGTTACAAAAAAACTGACCTAAGGTGTTGGTGGTATTAATACTTAAATGCTCCCTAATCCAATACTATACGGACCGGATTGACCACCACGCTGTGATGACAGTCTACTTGATTGAAATTACTCGTCTTATTGCGCATGGAATGTACCTACACTCAAAATAAACCTCTAAAACTCGAAAACAAGCTTTTTCCCAAAGATAGGTCCAATCTAATTGTTCACCCCCGAAACGAAAGCCCCCCCCCCCACATTAAATTTCGCCGTAAGTAAGACTCGTTTTGAAGAATAAATAAGTAGGTAGGTAGGTATACAGGAATTACTGATTCAATAAATTGAAGAATTACTCATTTATAGATATTATTTTTAAGAAATCAGAATTGCATTTGGCGCAGAGTATAAACATTGTCAATTCTCAATCAAGTAGCGCCATGTCGTATAAATAGTGATATATGCATGAATAGGTACGAGTAATAATTGGACAAGCCGACTTTGCTCCTGACTGGTTTGAACCACTTAACAATTAACCTACTTTCCTTGTATTCAGACGCTACCAAGTGGCCTGATGATGTTGTTATTACTCTACGATTCCCTGCTACTATGAGGACGCCGATGGTAGACAACCCCATAAGACTGAGCTGGAGAACGAATCTCTTATACCCATTGTTTCCCAGACCTGGCCCGCGCGAACCTGACGACATGTATGGCGGAAAAACACCAGGTCTTGTTTTTTTTTTCTTTAGAATAGGTGTATCGCGATTGATCGCGTGCGACATTGGAATTTCTATCGAGGGGAATCGGGATTGCTCACAAAATTCTGATTGTTTCAAGGATGAATGGCGATTGTTTGTTCGCGAAATGGACATCTGTTTCAAGGCTGGATCGCATTTTGATTGATAAATGGGCTTTTTTTGGGGTCAAAGTTCCAAGAATCCATTCTTAGAGCACGTCTAAGTAAAGCCTTCAGCAAAATTTCAAGCTCCTAGTGCTAGTGCTGGTGCTAGTGGTAGTAGCGAGTACTTAATTTAAGCATTATTTTCCTATGTTCGATGTACCTAACCTACTCGTAGTTTACGTTAAATTAATAATTATTTCAGAGACTTAATTAGTAAAATTTGTATATTTTATTTTAGTATAGTTTAGTAATTGAAAACATATCTTAATCATAGACATGTATGTTTTTCCGTAACAGGATATTCTCCGGAAATGTTCCTTGCAGTACAGCATGCTTTATCCCAGTCAATAATAAAGCAAAAGTTGGGGAAACCCGTCAACACCAAAGTGTACCTCCAAAGGTTTCCTCAACTGTCCTACAGGGATGACAAGCTGCTCATAGCCCTAGAGAAGTTTATCTCCATGATAATAATGTTGTGCTTTGCGTACACATTCGTAAATACAGTAAGGGTCGTGACTGCTGAAAAGGAATTACAATTAAAGGTAAATTATATTGTAATCGAATACGATATTTCACTATTTTTTATTTACTTTATAAATTAAAACTTGATCTCTATCTACTCGTGATTACTCAATTTTTGTTACTAGTTTCGATCACCCTTTAACGTAGGGTACTACTTCTGCGAAAAATTCGTTTATCCCTATCCCGCGGGGACTTTGCTGATTTCCCGCAAAATTAGCCTAAGTTAATTTAGTATAAGTACCTAGTAATATTTTTTTTATCTATACGTCGTTGGTGTCTGGGGACCGCTAAGGTTAACAGGAAACTAAAGTACATATGTTGTATTTTTAAAGTATTACTACTTAGTAGTACTTTTTAGCGGCGTTTTTTTTCGGGCGTTTTTATTTATTTTTATTTTTGCTGGCGTTTTTTTATGTCGGGGGTTTTTTAAATTTTTAATTTAAGTTTTTTATTTCATGTTTTTTAAACTTTGATATATATATATTTTTTAAAGTATACTAATGTGTTGGATATCGTGGCTGCAGCATCAGCTCATCTTGTTGCCACCATTGCATTGTATGTAGAATCAAATACTGATCAAAAGAAATCAAACACGACATATCTGCTATTATTTTTTCAAGAGTATACTGGTGTGCTGGATATCCTGGCTGTAGCATCAGCTCGTCGTGTTGCCACCACTGCATTGTATGTAGAATCAATTACTGATCAAAACGAATCCAAACACGACATATGTGCTATTATTTTTTATATAGCATATATGGGTGTTTCAAATTTTAGGTCCCAAATATATTTGGAAGTAAAGTAAATACCCGTTATGCGTCTAAGATTCCTACCGCAGCGAACAAAAGAGCTGATGATCTTGAAACGGCTCAACCGATTTTGATAAAACATGTCTAAGAACCATCGCTAGAAAACCTGCTTTCAAATAAAAAAAACCGCATTCAAATCGGTCCACCCGTTTAAGCGCTACGGTGCCACAGACAGACACACATAGCGGTCAAACTTATAACACCCCTCTTTTTGCGTCGGGGGTTAAAAAACATATATATCCGTCCAGCCGCTTTTACATTAAACATTTTCACTCGAAAATGCAGTTAAAAAAGGAAATGACAAAATTTATGCGCTATTTTAGCTGTCGATAATCGGTAATCATTTTAGAACAGGTAAAAACTGCACCATTACTGTTATGTAAATTGAGAACTTAAAATGGAATTAGGTAAGTTCACATAGGTACAGTCACCAGCACCAATATCTGACATAACGAAGCGTGCATAAATATCTGATACGACTCTATTTCTGGAGCACATAGCCGGTAGGACCTGTCAGATATTTTTCCATGGTCCGCTGTGGCAGATATTTATGCATTCACTCCTAATTTAACATTTCCGCTGAATTAGGTATGAAATTTGTCTTTTGTTCTTAAAAAATATTCGTTTATTATATCCGCTTATCCAAACGTTAAAATTTAGTTAAGGCTTTTAAGCACGGTTGCTAAATAACCTACGCTGTTTTTTTATATGGAACACAAATATATACATTTCGATTTAGTATAGAAGCTTTGAATTGCTTTAACGTTTTTTTTAATTGTTTTTTACGAGGTCGGTAGTTGTTAAGGATAGTACGTACCTAATCAATCAGTTTAAGAACGAACTACGAGACCTATAATTTGATTAAAATAAAAATACCTTTTAACCTAGAGCTATGGTCTAATCGAACCAACAGATGCGTCGTCACGATGCAGTCGCGTGTTCGCGAAACGCGTGCTTGCATTTCTGATGCAGCCGTAGGCTATTTCGCTTTTTGAAGGAAGTCATTTTATTTGCTTGCTCTATGCTCTCTTAGTTCGTTCAACATGTTGTTTCTCAACCGGTTGAAGAGCAGAGCAGAAGGCTCGCTATTTGATTAGAACAAGAACATAGCATAAATCAAAGGTACAAAAATACGTAATTTCAACGTGAAGTAATCGGTTGAGATACGATATTTTGCCACAATATTTATATCGATTGCTAATTTGCACCCCATTCTACAGGAGACCATGACCATAATGGGTTTGCCGTCGTGGCTGCATTGGCTAGCATGGTTCATCAAGCAGTTTTCATTCCTTACAATTTCTGTACTACTTATGGTGCTTTTATTTAAGGTAAATTAAAAAAAAATGCTTTGTAACGCAAATTTATTATAGTTCTAATCAATCGTGTTAATTTTTGTATTTTTTTTTTCTAGATTCCGTTTAAATCCACAACATCTGGAGACCGGTTCTCAGTGCTCACATTTACACCTTGCTCGGTGCTTTTCTTTTTCATGATGCTATTTGTTGTCGCTTCATTAGCATTTTGTTTTATGGTCAGCGTCTTCTTCACTAGAGGTAAAGTGCACTTTGAGTTTTAATTAAATGAAATTTACGCAGTATTGAGCAATAGCGTCGTTTCCGACGAATTACCGTTGATTCATTATTTAATCGATGAACCTTGCACTGCTTCCTTACATTCGCAACTCTACGTACGGACCTACGGACGTATTCTTTCGATGATTGTTTAATTATTGCGGTTGTTGCAGCGAACACTGCGGCATCGTTTATGGGGCTGGCTTGGTTCGCCACATATTCGGTGTTCATGCTCAGTCAGATAGTTTATGAAGACACCAGTCTGACTGCCAAATTATTATTGAGCTTAATATCGAATGCCGCCATGGGATTCGCATTTCAAATGATTGTCATTTGTGAAGGCACCACGAGAGGTAACGTATGTCCTAATGAATTTGTATAACTTTTAAAAGTTAAAGTCCTGTATTCGGATTATATAATAATATGTACCTACAACGATCGCTATTGCGTAGCCATAATAAGCCATAGAAAGCCAGATGGAGCCCGTTGTTTTGTTATCGTGTACCACCATATCGCTTAAACTATACTTTCCGATCCCTTAAATAAAGGCCCAGAGAATAAATTGTTTAAAATAGGTAATTATCTACGTAGTAAAGTAGAGCAGTGAATAGTCAGTGTTTACTCATTAATTATTAAGGTACATTCCCACTACATAGTACAGTGCTGCCATGGCCGTAACCTTTCGGTACCTACTGACCCGAGCATTGCTGTTTGCACACGAGGGTCCATACGCATTTGTCACCGTCGAGACCCTACTAAACGGGGTATCGCAGGGTATAGGTATTCTGTTCTGACGTTTGCAGTAAACTGATGCATTTTTTTACATGTTTCGGCACATTGACGCTCCTAGTATGATTCTGTGTTGTGCGTAGGTACTCATTGTTAATCATCACAATGATAAATAATGTAGGTAGGTATTTAAGCTTTATATTGATGTTAGTTGTATAAACATCGGTTAAAAGTGTTAAAGAACTAAAAACTAATATCCTTAATCCAATAAACAAAGTGCCAAACTTAACAACTCATTTATTTCAACTTCATAATTTCCTCAAGTTTTTCGCTATTCCGCGATTTCATCTAAAGATTTATACGTATAAAGTTCACCATTTCACCAGACAGGAATGCACTTGTAGCACCCGTGTCTTCTATACTTTAACCCTTATCCAGGCATAGTACATAGGTATAGCAAACCATAAATGTACACAAATATTCGACCTTGCTGTATGTACAATATGGTTCAAAATCAATTGATGTTGTTAAAATGCTATTTGTTTTTAAATTAGTCCCTCATAGGTAAACAACATAACACTATGATTTAATTTGTACTAGCTTATCTAAATTAGCGGGGCCTGGAAATGGTTAAAAATCTGTAGAGTGTATAGACTAACCAGAAGTGAAGTATGTCATGTACGCGATAGGTATGGCACAGTTGAAAGGTATATGATGCTCGTAAATTGGTGATCTGAGGCGTCGACTTATAACACGTCATAAAAACGTAAAAAACGTCATCGTGAAGAAGACAGAATAAATAGTGAACGACCTTGTTTGCCGTTTTTGTTGATGATTTGTTTCTAAGCAACTAAGTAAATGAAAAGGTATTAGAATGTTATTGATATGTTACATCATACATTTAAAATATTGTTAGGTAATGACAATTCGAGTACATTTTCAGTATTGCAACGCTGAGTATCGTGGGTAGAAACAGACGATATTTACCGTACAATTCATCTACAAACGTCTAGCCAAGTATCGGTGTCATCTGTCTCTATTGACGACGATTGCGATCTACACGGTTAAGCTTTAGCAATATTACATAGGTACACATATGCATTGTTTGCCGGCTGTTTTATATTAAGGTTTAACTTTTTTCAAAGTTGACGTTGGAAAAAAGACTGCGGTCTATCTATCATTGTGGCAGAACTTTTACGACAAAAACTATTTACCCTTTCGCTTAGTTATTCTAGCTAGGGGCATGTTTACTCGTATGTCTTTGAACCTACCTGGTTAACCTTGATATTTAGTAATTACATTAAACTGCTTAGCGACATTACGAAAATACTCGTTCTTAATTATAAAAATATCTAATAGAAAGTTTTATAGCCCACAACAACTTTTTTGTAGCAATGTAAGGTGCCTGCAACGCCATCTTCTCGTTAGTCTTTGTATGTACACACACAAACATCACGCCTGTATTCCCAAATGGGGTAGGTAGATAAGGAGCACACGAAGCGTTACGGCTTGACAAAAAGTTTGACAAAAACGGTACAATAGTGACAGGTTGCTAGCCTGTCGCCTACGTTATACCTAAACCTATATCCTTTGTCGCCTCTTACGACATCCACGGAAGAAATGGAGAGGTGTAATTCTAACCCGACACCACACGGGTCTTTGTATGTAACAGTTCAATATAAATACAATAAAAAATATATTAAAATTAAAAAGCTCTAAAAAGTTATGCAATCTTGCACAGTACCTATCTAAAAATAACGATGTAGGTATAATGCACTTGAATAGTGTATTTCTTATTTATACAGGATTGCAATGGGGAGATTTTTTCACGAGGATATCGTACCACGACGATTTTATGCCAGGCCACGTGGTGCTTATGTTGATTCTGGACACCATGCTGTACATGTTGATAGCGATGTATGTTGAAAAAATTCGTCCGGGCTTATACGGAGTACCATTGCCTTGGTACTTCCCCCTGACCAAAAGTTTTTGGCTGCCGAAAAAAATGAAAATTGAAGGTAAGGAGTTTTCTTAATCCATGTTTGTTTGTTTTAATTAATTAGTACCTATCTTCTTCTACAACCGAACAAACTGATTCATGTACCAGGCAGGGTAGAACCTTTTAATAATCAATTTCCCTATGATTTCCTTGACAAAAGTGTGGGATGTCAACATGACATTAGTAGGACAAAGCCATGGGCTATGATTCAGTTCGTTCGACTGTACCTGCTTATTTTAGGCGAGACAAAGGCTAAATACAGTTTCCGGATTTTTCTTGTAATTATTAGTATCTACTACGTGGCAAGATGCCAAAACTAGAAGACAGACTTCTGTTAATGATGTCCTTGACCGAGTTATAAGAAAAAACTACGATAATGTATTAGCAATAAGTAATGTAAAACTACGATTAATGTATACTTGTATTATTGGGGTTACAGAAACAGTCTTATTACGTGGGTTATTTATACAGGATGCTACAAAAAAACCGGCCAAGAGCGTGTCGGACACGCCCAAAATAGGGTTATGTATTTATACGGAATCTTCCAAGTTTAGGTATATTTTATACCTTAGGCTGCTATTTACTTATAAACTACTAATAATTCTCAAGCAAACTTAGCCGTTAAGAATAGTTTTCCTTGAAAGTTTGATATACTTACTATCATCCTGAATTTTTTCAAATTTTTCCACCCACTGGTTTAGATTTTAGAGGAAGGGAGGGAAGGGGGACGCTCGATTTTAATGAAAATTTTCACTTTAAAGTTGAATATTTCGCAAACAAATCACTGAATCGAAAAATCGCCTTAACAAACCCTGTAATGGTTTTAAAAGACCTATCCAACGATACCCTACACTATAGGGTTGGTTGAGACAAAAAAATTACCCCACTTTACGCCTATGGGAGGTACCCTAAAAATTTATTTTTTATTTTTTTTATTTTACCATTTTGTCGGCATAGTTAACATATATATCCGTGCAAAATTACAGCTTTCTAGCATTGATAGTCCCTGAGCAAAGCCGCGGACGGACAGACAGACAGACATGGCGAAACTATAAGGGTTCCGTTTTTGCCATTTTGGCTCCGGAACCCTTAAGCGGAAAGGGGGTTAAATGATTCTTTTTTAAAGGGTCCATTGACAATCGAAAACCGTACTCTTCAAGTACCTAATGGTTCTAACTTAAAGTATATAGAGAATGCAACCCTATTTTAGTTCTAGTCTATCTATGCCAATTCAGTTAAATTGGCTGAAATGGCAGCTAACTAGGATTGACCCTATTTTTGGCTATGATGCAGAGTTTTGTAACACGTTGTTTGTTTGAATTTGTTTACTGATTTTTAAATATGTGAATGTGTGTTTTGTTCATTCAACAACGGTGACAATGTAGCAAATGAATTTCCATAATTGTGAATTTGTTTTTTTTTAGACATTGAAAATACAAAGCGAGGATCTGACACCGAATACAACGATGCATTGCTTAAAGTTATTCATGACGAAGAACCGCAGGGCGTCCCTATGAGCGTCAATATACAAGTAGGTATCTGCTTTAATTGCTGGTTTTTAGGGTTCCGTACACGAACGGTCACAAACGGAAACGGAACCCTATTACTGTGGCGTCGCTGTTCGTCTCTCTGTCTCAGGGCTGTATTAACACAATGTGTATTATTATTTTCGATACATAGACATACAATAAAAATAAAATAAAAAATCAATGGGGGTCGCCATACATAAAACTTTTTATTTTATTTTCCGAGACCGATTCACGCTTCACTGGTTTTTAATATTTCTCGATATGTTGAGGATTTTATGTTATAATTATTGTTACAACTATGTCTTATGGAAGAGTTTCTACTAAATACTTTTTAAGGATCTTTTTAAATTTAAGTTGTCCACTTATTAAAAAAAAAATCCTGACGCTTATTCATCACAAAAAATAAGTAATATTGTTTTTCAATAACAAAACCTTGTGGTAAAAGTGATAAAAAGTCAGATAATCTTTGTTGTTGGGTCCAATAGAAAGTTTTGATGTAGTTACAAATTTACGATTTTTTCCTCAAAAGATTTCGTGACGTTTTCCTGACGTCAAGAAATTTTGGATGTTTTATGTAGTTTATGTTTTATGATCTTTATGTTTACTGATTTCTAGTCAATTTCATGACGGGACAACTTTTTGAGAAACACTCTTGTACTTTTTCAATTAAGTAGTTATCTTGAGTTCGAGGTGTACCAACACAAGTATTATTTTTCAGAATCTAACAAAGGTATATAAAGGACGTAGAAAAGCAGTTGACAATTTAAACTTGCGAATGTATGAAAATGAAATAACAGTATTACTAGGCCATAACGGAGCTGGGAAAACTACTACTATATCCATGTTAACAGGTAAACAGATCAACAAATTTTTATCTCAGTTTTTATCAAGCACCTATTAATATTAATAAAATAATTGGACATTACAAATACAAATTATTTATTTCGGACTTTGAATCCATAGAGCGTAGTTATAATCCTACTTCCTACTTATATTATAAATGCGAAAGTTTGTGTGTGTGTGTGTGTGTGTGTGTGTGTGTGTGTGTGTGTGTGTGTGTCTGTGTATATGTTTGTTACTCCTTCACGCTATAACGGCTGGATGGATTTGGATGAAATTTGGTATGTAGATAGCTGGACATCTGGAATAACACATAGGTTACTTTTTATCCCGATATTCCCACGGGATAGGGATAACATCTTGAAATATAAATCGCTGAGCTTAGAGTATTGAAATTTGGCATGGTTGTATTTAATGAAACCTCAATGAAACCCACGGTGTAATTTTCGGGAAATCCCACGGGAATTTAGCAAAATCCCGGAATTCCAATTCAACGGCTGGATGTAATAATTTACGCGTGCGAACCCGCGGGTAGGTAATCACTAGTCGAATAATAATAAGTTTTTGTTAAAAAATATTTTTTAATGCAAGCTTTTTTTGCTGACTGTACTTGTATTGTCACCCAAACTACATTTGCATACAAAATTTCAAGTCGATGCCATTAACCGTTGAAGAGCTCCATCCTGCGGAGACGATCCTGGCTGGACTACCAGATTATTGTATTGTCACGAAATTAACATAAGTATACCAAATTTCAAGTCAATCCAACTACTAGAAGTTCGTCGAATTTAACTTGCACGATTTGATTATGATTACAGACAGACAGACAACAGGACGGGTGAAACTAAATAAAATCTTGTAAAAAGTGAGCATAACATCCATATTTACGCAGTTTATGAACAGGCATGGATACGAACGTGTCCTAAGCACACGAGGGGGTTAAAGTTTGGCATTGACGTGAAATCACTGCTTTTAACTATATTTATAAAGTTTTTTCTGTCCTATCAGGCACAGTGCCACCTTCATCAGGTACCGCCACGATAAACGGCTACGATGTCGTGACGGAAACGGAACGCGCCCGAAAATCAATCGGCATCTGTCCGCAACATAACGTCCTGTTCCCGGACCTTACTGTGGCAGAACACCTCATATTCTATTCGCGGTTAAAAGGAGTACCCGCGAAAAAGTTATCCAGCGAAGTTGAACATTTTGTAAAATTATTAGAATTGGAAGAAAAAGTAAGTTTTGCCTTTAATACTGTACTTATGCGATTATTGAACGCAGCTCTTAGTTGTGGCACTTCTCTTGGTATTGTGTATTCGCGTTGCGCTAATTACATCTCTGTCACTCACACTCAAAATGATATAGTGCATCTCTTTCGCACACGCAAATTTTTCTCCGAATATGCCAAGTGAAGTGCTAGCATTAAATTTGATTTCGATCATGATGCATTTTAGTGTATTTTTTTGATAAATTATACCAAGATATCACATTTAAAATAGTTATGTTCGTGTTGGTAGGCGGTTTTTGGGCATGAATCAAAAGAAAGTACTACCAATTATTGTCCGGCAAACGGTTTATAGCCCAGTTTAGACCTGCAAGAAAAATCGTGCAAGTTGCATTACATTGCGGCGCTCGATTGACCACTACAAACTAGTTCGCTTTATGGCCTGCTGATTTTTCTTGTAGGCCTAAACTAGGCTTTAGATGGCGGTGCAAAAAGATGGTGACTACGAGCACGTTAGACAACATTATAGCTTCTGCATGGCCGGTTATTTACCTTCGCGTTTTGAGGCGAGAGTGTGAATGGAAGCCTATATATAACTAAAATATTGAACAAAAAGGTTGACCAGATGATCGCGCCCAACTCAAGGCTAGCTAATTTTTATGTTATTCACAGAGAAACGTATTATCGAGTAAGCTATCAGGCGGACAAAAGCGCCGGCTCTCAGTCGGGGCCGCCATGTGTGGGTCGTCCCGAGTGGTGTTGCTGGACGAACCGACTTCAGGTCTCGACCCATCTGCCAGACGCGCGCTGTGGGACCTTTTACTGAAAGAGAAAAAAGGTGAGACAGCATTATCTGTTCTAGTTAAAGTGCCTTTTTAGCAATTTGCCTTTCTACGTCCCACTGCTAACCACAAGTCTCCTCTCAGAATGAGAGGGCATCAGCCGTAGTTTCCACGCGGGCCCGGTGCAGATTGGAAACTTCACAAACCATTGAATTGTTTCGCAGGTTTGTGCAGGTTTCCTCACGATATTTTCCTCTACCATATAGGTCGTGGTAGGTAAATTTAGAATGTAATTTGGCACATGAATTTTGAAAAACTCCGATATGCGAGCCCGAGTTTGAACCAACGATCCTCTGCTTAAGAGGCCATACTTCAAACCACTAGGCCACCATGGCTTGTTTAAAAGTACAGTCACCATCACCAATGTCTGGCACAACAAAGCGTGTATAAATATCCGATACGACTCTATTTCTAGGGTCGATATTTTCCACACGCTCTGCTGTGGCAGATATTAATGCAGGGGTACTTTAGTAAAAGATTCATGTATACCTAATATTAAAATCCCACTCTAGCGCAGTCTTTTTTTAGGTCGCACAATGATTCTCACCACGCATTTCATGGATGAAGCGGATGTTCTAGGCGACCGGATAGCAATTATGGCGGGGGGCAAGCTGCAATGCGTGGGCACGCCTTACTTCCTGAAGAAACATTACGGCATTGGTTATAAATTGTCTATTGTCAAATTAGACACTTGCAATGTTGAAAATGTCACAAGTTTCTTGAAGTATTACGTTCCGGATCTAAAGGAAAATACTAATATTGGTAAGCCTTTAAACAATTAGTGTAAATTATTGTTTTTCCCGATGATCCCTTGTTTACTGTAAATTTGGTAAAATCTTTACAATACTCTTAATAAAAACGACCTAGTGCGAGTCAGCTTCGCGCTGAAGAATATGAAGGATTTTTTTATTATTTTACAGTTAAATATGGTTTCCAATTTATATAGAAGTAAAAATTAAGGCTTTTTTGCTGTGAGGCCTTCGTTACTTCTTGAAAATTTCATGATTATTTGTCCCCTTATATTGCACTAAGGCAATTGCTATTACTAAGTCGTACGCCGCATGCTGCATGCGGCGACCGCAAACGTGTAAAGAACACGGTAGTATAAGACGACGTCCGTTAGCCTAAGTTTGGAACAAGTTCGCGACCGCGTTAGGTCAACGACTCAGTGTAATCGCCGCTTAAGTGATTGTATGATCCCTAAAGCTGCGCGTCCACTGCATCGGATCGGAATCGAGTCGTACGGAGCGGACGGATTTGTTGCTTTGTATAGATTTCTATGATACTGCGTGCACTGGATCGGCATTTCCGCGCCATAGAAATCTGTACAAAACAACAAATCCGTCCGATCCGTATGGTGCGTACGCTCCGATTCCGATGCAGTGGACGCGCAGCTTAAATATATTGTGTAAAACTTCACAAAGCTTAAGCTTTTATTTCAATTATTGTATTTTAGGGTCGGAGTTAACGTATATATTGCCAAATGAAAATGTCAGCAAATTCCCTAACATGCTCAAAGAATTTGAAGAAAAGAAAGAATCATTACACGTTTCGAGCTACGGACTATCGGTCACGAGCCTCGAGGAAGTGTTCATGAAGTAAGTTACAGCAATACCTATATCTTCCACGCATAACTTTGTTGCGAAATTAATTAAATACTCTTTGTTTGATTAAATTCCATTAAAAAGGCAATTTCAATAAATTTCACAATTTCTCTTCTCCGTCTGTTCACCATTATTTTCACTGCTTTTTTAATAAATCTTAGGGTGGGTGCGGAAAATTATGCAGAAGTTCCACAAGGCAAAATAACAAAATCTACTATGACGTACAATGATCACGCCGTGTTTCCAATGGAGAACCATGTACATAATAGTAAGTTTTATTTTAATACCTACGTATTTTTTAAACATTAAGTTTTATTTTCTGAATGAACTATTGGATTACTCGTATTATACTGCCCTCCTAAGCCAAAATGCGGTATCTCAAAAAACACTACTGTGTAGCTTAAGACATTCTGCATCACATGAGATAAATATCTCTCAATAGTGTTTTTTTAGATATCGCTTTTTGGCTTAGGAGGGCAGTATAGGTGACATTAAACTAACAATATTGTACAATTATTTCAGATATCGAAGTTGATCTTATACATAAAGAAAGAGGCTTCAAACTATTAAAGAATCATATAAAAGCAATGTTTCTCAAGCTAGCTTACAATTCCACAAGAAACAAGCTAGCTGCGTTAATACAGTTTTCTTCACCTGTTATAAATATAGTGATATCAGTAATTATATCAAGATCATGGAATTTTATATCTTCTCTGCCGCCGTTGACGCTTAGTTTAGAAAGTGGCTTTAAGTTGACGCAAACGCTTGTATCTGAAAAGAACTTGACGCCGAATTCCACGGAAAATAAATATATGACGGCATATAAGGATTATTTCAAACAATCGAAATACCCTGGGATGTCTTATACCGACGTGGGCACGATGGATATTGGAAAATTCTATCTCAAATTGGTATGTTGTTTTACTCGTTCTCTTCTGGAAGCACCTCATAAGGATGCAATAGTCTGATTGGACCCTTACACATGGTACCTACAGTTGGCTAGTACTGTTAACCGAAAGGCAGATAAAACATTTTCTTCTTAGTTGAGTTGACTGGTATCACAGAATTTCTTAAGTATTCTGTAACACTTTGCCCACAGAAGCCCTATTGTCTGTTCGTATGATCAAGTGGGATTGAACACCAAAAATAACCACAACTCACAAGAGGTGGCACGAATGATTGAAAGATAATGTCTTTGTGTGCATCATAAAATGATTAAATTAAAGTTGATTGAATAAGTGGTTATAATTGTGTTTTTATACGATCTCGTCTCATAACCACCCAAGTACAGTGTAAAAAAATATTAGAAAATATTAATATTACGAGTATAATGTTATCCCCTGCTCTCTTTTCACTGCATACAAGGGCCAGTCCTTCAAGAAGTAGTCCAGTTCATCCCGCCATCGCTGTCTAGGTCTGCCAGGTCGCATTTAGAGCAGTGGAAGTATCGGGGGGAGGTTTTGCTCAGCAAGGACAGAATAGGCTGACAATAATAGTAATAATAAATATTGTTATCCGTTAAACCAAGACATCATAATCTTTTCGATACAAGTTAAAAAATATATAAAAAATATTTTGCTCGCTGCCCGGTCAACTGGACTAGCCAGCCTACTATCAGTGATTCAGCTTATGAGTGGTTAAGATTAATAATGAAATTTCTTCTAGAGTAAAGACAATCCTCTACGAGTTCAATATGAGAATGTCATAGGCGCTACGTTCACTCCTAACTCTATTACGTGCTGGTTCAGCAATTTCGGCTACCACGACTCGGCTATTTCTTTGGCCCACGTGAACGACGCGATCTCTCGCGCCGTCTTGCCGGGGAGCTCTTTAACAGTTGTCAACTATCCACTACCGTACTCAATAGAGAATCTTGTAAGTATAATTTTACTTATTACCAAGTGAATAGTTAGGTACAGTTACCTGCATTAACATCTGCCGCAGCGGAGCGTGCAAAAATATCTGACACGTACTACCAGCCCTAGAAATAGAGTCGTATCAAATATTTATGTACGCTCTGCTGTGTCAGATATTGGGACTGGTGACTGTGCTTAGTAGTTTTTATTACGCGTATCTATAAGAGGATGCGCTGATAGCTCTGGCGCATTATTTCTGTTTATCGTTGCGTGAATTCCTGTTACAAAATGTATAAAACTGCATGACTGTTGTACAACCGTAGATATTCCGCTGTGCGATTTTACTAATGTTTTAAACCGAATTTTCCATCTATTTTCATCTATCTATTTTAGCTGAGAGTGATGGCGACGGGCGGCACCATGGGTTTCCAGTTTGCGTTCAACATGGGATTTTGTATGGCATTCGTATCGTCGTTTCTTGTGCTCTTTGCGATAAAGGTAACTAATTTAAAGGTGACAATAATGATAATAGACCAGTCGGATATAAATTAATGGTTAAAGTACCCGCTATGGCGTCTATCTCAAGATTCTATAATTTATACTAATGTCTGATACTAGGAGCGCATAAGTGGTGCGAAACTCCTCCAGCGCGTGGCCGGCGTTCGGCCGGCGGTGATGTGGGGAAGCGCGCTCATATGGGACTGGGTTTGGATGCTGATGATCTATGTCTGCATCATCATTACACTTGCCGCCTTCCAGGAGGTCACGCTGTCCACTCCCAGCGAACTAGGTAAGGATTAGGTGGATTAGATTAATAAGTGATTAGAATTATCTAAAAGAATTTCTTTGCTCATCCGCGACCTTATGATAAGTGATTAGAGGCGCTAGTCCTGAATTTCAGTTGTTCATGACTTTTAATTTTGAGAATCATGTGGGTTTAAAAAAAAGATATTGTGGTAACCTCTGTTTCATAGTGTCACATGTATAGAACTATCAAGCTTAAACCATTATTAACGACTAAATCCAGATTGGTTTTTCCTGCACGAAGGACTTGGTAAATTATTTTAATTGGCGCCAAATGGGCGATAGAAACAAGTTACTATTTAAGTACTTATACTTAAATTACTAAATGTAAATAAATTGACTAGATAGATGGTGTGTTACAGCGCCAATTAGAACATCGCGTCAAAAATACGCCTGCAGCGGTTTAGTTCAAAGTTTAATAATTAATTTAGTTGCCCAGGAAAAACTAACTATTTAGCATAGCAGCGTTGCATTTTTGTTAGTTTTTCTCGATTATTCCATAAAAATTTAATGAAAATTAAAAATTTGGTCTGATAGAACTGTTCTTAATATACATATAAGTTAATGTGTCTACTCTAATAATTATTCGTACTTTTATATTCTTAAAAACGAACAAATGTTTATTAACGGTTTTTAAAGAAAATAAAAGTCTATCACGCATAAGTTTTGCAGTAGACACATTAACTTATATATTAAGAACAGTTCTATCAGACCACGTTTTTAATTTTCATTACATTTTTATGGAATAATCAAGAAAAACTATCAAAAATGCAACGTTGCCAGCTCAACAGGTATAAACGCTTTTAACTCTGTGTAAATTAAACAGTATTCTTTTTTTATTTTTTTTGCAGGAAGAGTGATGTTAGTTCTCATGGTTTTCTCACTGGCCATAATACCATTGCACTATTGCGCTTCTATGTTCTTTGAAGCACCAGCCACAGGATTTTCAAAGATGTGTTTCATAAATATATTCACAGGTAAATATTTCCCACTGATCTCCAAAAATTTATGTTATTTTGATAATTTTATATGCATAAATATATTATACCTAGTCTTTTAAATTCTAGGATGCATGCCATTTTTAATAACGGAAGTGCTGCGATTGCCGGAGGTTGGGAGTCCATTTTATGCCAACCTATTTGACTGGATATTCTCTGTGCTGCCAATTTATTGTTTAAGCAGGAGTTTGAGGTAACCATGCAGTTTTTTTTCTTAACTTAATCTTCCCAGTAGGTACCTAGTACATACTAAAACATCGAGATATAAGCACAGAATAATAATGTGTACGCAGGCGATCTCCTTTGTCCCGCCGCAAAATTATTAACAGTCTTCTAGACATTGAAAATGTGTATGGGTGTACTATATTATTATCATCTATTACTAAAAGAAAAACTAGTTATTGTTTTCGACTTCCTGCACGTATCGCGGCAACTTACGCTTTTGAAGTATAAAAAGTTAATCAGAGTTAGTGTATCTTTCCGAGACTGACAGAATTTTTTAAATCGCTTTAGAAGCTCCGAGATAACTTCATTATTTTGACATTGCTAGATTAAAATGCGCTTGGTATTTGTCATAATGACAAGTATGTACTGACCCCACACCACGCCGCACAGTTTCTCTGTCTAGACGACACAGATACTTAACTGGTTGTAATTATTAATCTGTTATATAAGAACTGATAGTAATTGTACAATATTAGTTTTAAAGAAAATCGCGCTTCTGTTTCTCAGTCAGCCGGTGTATCTGTAGCAAAAACCGAGACGATCAAGTCATTGTTATTCTGGTTTCCTTAATACCCAACACATAAATATTTAATAGAAGTTGTTGGCAACAGGACATATAATTTAAAAATTATCGAACACATTGAAGTATTTCAAAGTTTCTCTTTACCACGGCTGTGCTTTTTTGATGGGTCAGCTGGCCCTATAGTACAGTATGGCCATAATGTTTATTTTATTTTATTAAGGGATATGAGCGTTTCTTCGTTCTCGATACTGGCGTGCGACGGGCTCTGTGGACAGTTTACAAACATCGCGAATTGCACCCGCACTAAGCTTTGCAACAAACTCAACATCAGCGTGTGCTGTCGTGAGTTAACATTTCTGTTCCTACTCTTAATCTCAGGGTCTTCCCAAATCTATCGACGCGGCAAATGTCGATAGAAAAAGTCTTTATGACCACGCAATAAGAGCTAAATAGGCATGGTTCGGCTCGGTCTACGTCTTTTTGCTCTTTTTGCATAGACTAAAAGTTATTTCTATCGCCTATTGCCGATTCCTTACTCTTAATGAACGCGTAAACAGACAATTATATAATAATAATAATAATTAATTTATTTATTTCGGGCAACTTGGCCCATACAATAAATACCAGCTCAGCATGCTCAGTCTGTGACTCACGGTGGAACGTTTTTTTTTTTTTCAGTTGACGACGACCCGTATCTACAGTGGAGTGAGCCCGGCATAGGGCGATATTTATTAGTGATGAGCGTTGTAGGAGTGGCTGCTTTCGTCGTGTTGCTTATCATGGAATACAACATCATTTACGAGGTTGGTGTGAGACTCTCGGCCGATAGATCTTTGCGAACCCCGTGTCTACGTGTAATTAGTTTTTAATGATGATGCATTGACGAGAAATACTGTAAAGTGCGGCGTAAGGCGCGAAAATAAATTATTCATTAGTAGTATTACTTAGTAGGTACCTAATTATTATAGCATCAGCATCTGTTAGCATGGTGAACTGTTCTGAGGATGAACTATGGTGGAGTTCGAAACGCGTCAGTGTAGTGTGGTGGTGGTGATAGTTGGATTTGTGTGATTCGTCTGTGTTCTTACGGTGTGTTGGTGGAGGAGCTGCATGACATCACATTTGTTGCATAGTCGTTTTGTAGTTCATTGATATGCGCACCTCCGCAAAGTTGAGCCTGATTCGATAATCCATACTAATATTTATAAATGCGAAAGTGTGTGTTTGTATGAACGGATGTCGAAATGGAGCGACGGATCGACGTGATTTTTGCCATAAAGATAGTTCATGGGCCAGAGAGTGACATAGGCTACTTTTTATCCCGGAAAATGCACAGTTCCCGAGGAAACAGCGCGGGATAACTGAATTCCACGCGGACGAAACCGCGGGCAAAAGCTAGTTTGAATATAATTAAAACGATCAGGTATCTACATAGTAATAGTGAAATACTTTTTTACTTACTTACTTTTAGCATTCAAGCTGGTAGGGTTTTGATTTGTAAACATCTTTTGACCATATTTTTTGCATCTTGATCTAGTTATTCTGCGGTTCGAGTCCGATGCCGCCGCCGCCCATTGATAGCCAGGAGGACAGCGACGTGGCGCACGAAAGAGAGCGCGTACAAACCATAGCGCTGGCGCGGCATAGTCTCGTGTGCCGCGACCTATCCAAATATTACACCAAGTTCCTTGCGGTTAACAGACTGTGTTTTGGTAAGTCATTTTATTGTAATGAGAGTATCAATGACAAACTAGTGGGTGTTAGTATTAAGTGGGGATTTGGGGGGGGGGGCATGCGCCCCCCTCTAATCCGCCCGAATCCCACTCTTGGTAAGTTATTTTATTGTAATGAAGGTATCTATGAGAAACTAGTTGGCGCGAGTATCAATGGCGGATTTAGAGGGGGGGGGTTTAGGAGGTTTCGTGTGTCCCTGTGCTCCGACCCCCCCTAAATACGTCCGAATCCCAGACGGTTGTAGAGTTTCCATCACCGTACATACTTAGAATCAAATTAAATTATCAGAGCTGTTTAAATCGTTTAAATATATAAAGAAAATAACAGAAGAAAAGTCGTGCAAGTTGCTTTAAATTGCGGAGCCGTGAAGCAAATGAATTAGAAGTGGTCTCCGTAGAACCTCCAAGAAATTTCCTGTGTACGTGCAAATCGGCTTGAAGCCACAAGCTTACAAGTATAGGTGTAATAGAAAGGTTGCTGGTTTAAATTTGTTGTCTCTTATGTTCATTGCGTGTGCTGCTTGGTAATTCAAATCATTTATTCATTGCCAAGAAGAATGCGCCGCAAGAAACTTGGCAGAAAGTCATTTTTTCAAAATAAGATAATTACAAATAAAATACTTAAAAACTACAGTATACAATCAAAGAAAAAAAATACAGTGTATACCTTAGTTACAAAACTAAACACTAACTACCTACTACCTACTATCTACGTTCAGTGGAAGTGTAGAATGCTTCCACCGTCATAAAAAAAAAAACTGAAATATACATTTCAGGTCAAGTAAGTAAGCTTTTAGATTCCGAAGGCAAGCTCACGTCTGCCGCCCCCAAAGTTAGCTCACACGCACTCATGTCATGCTCTGAAAGCAGAGCGGTACGGAGGACATGGTATTGCTTCCGTTCCCATAAGCTCTATGGGATCGTCTTGGGAACTTCGAAGTCGCGAGCCTGTGACTAGAAATTAAACTAAAATTATACAAGTTTAAAATCCATAAGCTTAACAATATACAGCCTTAAATATAGCAAGGGGATATATAAAGTCCCTGAGTTAATAATAAAATTACTATATAGCAAGGGGATACGTAGAAAGTCCCTGAGTTGATAATAAAATTCCTAATCTAAATAATTTAGAGATGTATATAGTCTCTAAATGTCAAAGTAAACTAATATAATGACTGCGGGACGACCGTCTCAGCCGCGCAATAAACAGAAAAAACAGTCCCAGTCCGTTGGCTTCATTATCGTAACTGGGATTCTAAACTTAGAACCTGTTTTCGTTAATCCAGTAAAATCGTTCAAGTAGCAATGTATATATTGCGGGGTCACAATCCTAACGATTCACACGAGATTGATCGATACCGCAGTTTCATGCTACTGGACTGATTTTACTGGAATAATGTAACCAGGAGCTTTTTGCACGCACACGACGCATCTCCTACTATACTAATCCGATCTTCAATCTTCCAACGCATATTGTTTATTTTTGTAGCGGTGCGGAAAGCAGAGTGTTTTGGGCTTCTTGGCATCAACGGCGCGGGAAAAACGACCACGTTCCGTATGCTGACGGGAGACGAACGTATCTCTAGCGGCGACGCTTTCGTCCACGGTTTATCTGTTAAAACCAGCCTTCAGAGTGTCTACCGCCACATAGGTGAGTGGAAAATCGTCTTCAACCGTCTCGAATTCAGCTAGATATTTTTTTATTCTTTCATTGAACAAAACAAAATTGCAAATGTAAAAAGTAAATCATATCATATTGACGACCGAGGGGCTGTTTCACCATCCATTGATTAGTGTTAACTGACGGTTAAATGTGATGCCGTCTCCGTCTATTCGAACAAAACAAATAGGGACGGCATCACATTTAACCGTCAGTTACCTAACACTAATCAATGGATGATGAAACAGCCCCTTAAAGTTACAAATCCCTGGCACCGGCACGTATGGGTCAATCCACTTTTTCTTGTCACTCGTTGCTATGGTTTGTTCTCCTGAGTCACTCTTTAAACTGTAAGTTTACAGGATTAAAATTTGACAACCATTTTTGTGCTAGTTTTAAGCCCCTTCTATAATTGGTCATCTAATAAGCATGTTAGTATAATGTGACACAACATTTCTTCTATTAAACTGTACTTCTTTTGTTTCTTCGCTGACGGGCCAGAATAACAGCAAGAAATAGTTGATCCACCTATATGATACAGGGGCGCATTTACCCTAGGGCCAAGGAGGCCATGCCATTCCAGGTTTTTTTTTCTACACTTAATGGGGCGGCAAATCTAACCATTTAAGGTTAGGTGTGAGATCTAACCTAATGTGTAAGTACTTTGGTGACAACTGTGAACTTGCATGTGTTGGAAATAAATAAGTGGCCCGGGGTGCCAAATCTTTAAATACGCCTCTGGATAATGCACGTTTGTCTGCAGGCTATTGCCCGCAGTTCGACGCGCTGCTAGACAACCTGACAGCTCGCGAGAACCTCCGCATCTTCTGCCTGCTGCGCGGCATTCCGGCGCGCGTGGGCGCCGAGCGCGCCATGCAACTAGCCAACGATCTGGGATTCGTGCAACACTTCGACAAGAAGGTAATGGTACCATCCCGGTGTTAGAGCCTGTCTGTCCAGGGCCCGATTGCATAACAAATAACAAGCAAATAGTATTAGTGAATCCGAACGTAAGAACCGGTCAAACAGCTGCGCGCGCGCATCGCACCGAGCGGCTTACTTAATATAAATACTAACGTTATTGTAGGCGGCCCACACTACAATTGTGCTACAGTAAATAGGGTCCGTCTACAAAACACAACAAAAACAACAATAAAATACAATTACAACAATACACAAATAAGGTCGCCACAAAGTAAAAGCAAAATAATTACCACAGAGAATCCTTTCCCTGGTTCGAGACGGGAGCGTTGGCGTCGGGAGCTGACGACCTAAAAGAGCGAACTATTTCGTTGAGAAGCGGCGAACTAAACCGAGCGCTCCTAGTAGTGAACTACTATGCGCAACACTACGCCCGAGTATCTTAACTCGCGCGTAAAACGAGCGACTCGAGAGTCCCGCTGGGCTACAACGAAACTCCCAAACTCAAAGTTCGTATCGTACCGTCCTTCACGCTCTCGTATAAAATAGTATAAGTGTCAGAGGGACCGCAGGACACGAACTTCGAGTTTCTTCGAGCTTTGAGCTCTAGATACCTACAAATTTGTAGGCAAATCTCAGTGCGGCAAACCTTGTCATTGTATTAAACATGAGCTGTAATACCTGATATGATATACATAGTTTGTGAGTGAGTGAGTGAGTGAGTATGTTTGTTACTCCTTAATGGATTTGGATGAAATTTGGTATGTAGGTAGCTGGATATCTGGAATAAAACATACGCTACTTTTTATTCCGATATTCCCACGGGATAGCGATAAAATCTCAAAATAACAATCGCTGGGCTTAGAGTCATGTAATTTGGCAGGATTATTTTTAATGCAACCACGTAATTTTTGGGTATTCCCACGGGAATTTTGTAAAATCCCGTAATTTCAATTCAATTGCGTTTCTTATAATTCAAGCGTGCTAAGCCGCGGGTAAAAACTAGTTATACATATACATAGGTATTATATGTATAGACTAGTCATTTATGTTTCATATTTGCAGTAGAAAATAAAGCCCATTCAAAACATTTTTTTTATTAGGTTTACGAATGCAGTGGAGGTACGAAGAGAAAAATTAGTACCGCCGTCGCTCTTATGGGCGATTCTCCGCTTGTTTTCTTAGATGAACCCACAACAGGTATTAAGTTAATTTCTCATGTCCTTCATGTAGCTTTAAACCTAAACCGGACTCTTAGAATCATTATACATACAGAATGTATATACAACAACCCGTGTTAAAATATCCACGTGCTGTTGTGAGAAGTAGGTATGTCCAGAAACAAAATGAAATGCGCGCGGCCAAACTTCGGCCTACTTGCAATTTCAGTAGTTACAAGTTGGAACACTGCTGAATCATTGAGCATATGGACATATTATGTCTTATTTTGGATTGAGGATGCATTTATCCGCTGATGGACTGACTGACAAAACTAGGCATAGTCAATTTGCCGAAAGTTTATTTGTACAATTTAAAATTCAGGGGTTCTAACTCTAATTATTTTTACGTCAATGACTAATCATTTGACTTGTTTAAACAAAGAAAACTGCATTGTCACGTCTCGTCTTAGTGTGAATGAACTGACCCTTATAGCAATGTGTCTTAGGTATGGACCCGGCGTCGAAACGTCTTGTATGGACGTCTATAAGCCAGGCCGTGGCTGCCGGGAGAAGCGTAGTACTGACATCACACAGCATGGAGGAGTGCGAAGCGTTGTGCTCGCGACTTACTGTCATGGTGGCCGGCCGACTGCACTGCCTCGGCTCGCTGCAGCATTTGAAAAGCAAGTTCTCGCAAGGTAAGTGCAAGCCGATGTGTACAGAGCATAAGGGTGGCATAAGAGTCGATAAGTGGGTTAAACGAGTTCTTGAGTGGAGACTGCGTCTCGGCAAACGTAGTGTAGGAAACATTCGTGCCAAAAGCTGTTGGTAGAAGCTGGATGCGTCGAGCCGAGGACAGGGCGCAATAGCGCTCATTGAGGGAGGCGTATTTTCAGCAGTGGACTGCTATAAGCTAGCTTCACGATAGCTAGTACAGTTGGTTCCCTAACATTAGATTCCACTTTTCTATGCACAGAAACCTGCAGAAATAATTATCTTTCTATAGATTATTGAATTATTATTATATTATTAACCCATATTGAAAATATACTCAACGGCACAAAATTTGGCCCACTCTACATACAAAACTACCTATTTCTGCATACTTTTGAGGGCCAGATTTTTTGCCGCTCTGTATATTATATATTCACTTTATGATTTGACAAAGTTGTCAATTTAGCTGTTATATATTTTAGCCTCGACTGTTTAAAAATATTTTCTCAGTTCGGTTGTTTCTTCTTTTCAGGGTACACTCTCGCGGTGAAATGCAAAGCTGGACCTGAAAGAGACACCGATTTGGCAAAAGTCAATACTTACGTTTCAGAGCATTTCAGTGAAGTTAAACTTATGTGAGTGATATTTTTTATTTATTTTTCCTCTGCCATAAAAACTTTTATTTTGGTATCTTATGTTATCTTACTGTTAGGGGTCCTTGCGGATACCTACACTTCGACCCGTAGGGATCTTTTGTGTAATTACCCCTCCTTCGCACTTACTCTATTGCCTTTATCACCTCGTCCATAAATTGGATGATTTTTGTTTTGGTAAATCATCCAATAGAATTTTTGTTCCACAGAGAATCATACCTCGGTATAAATACTTACTACTTGAATGACGTAGAACTTCCTTGGTGGAAGGTGTTCCACGTCATGGAAGAAATGAGATCCGAGTTGCCGATTGAAGATTATTCCGTCAACCAGACTTCTCTCGAACAGGTGTTTCTCAGGTTCACTAGAATACACTCTGCAGAGGCTACGTAGACCAAGAAAAATTCTAACACCTTAAACTACTTAAGTACAAAACCTTCTTGCGGCAAAGTCGATTTTATAGATTGTCAGTTGGTCGAGCCCCTTAATGCCTCTCCTTGCCAATTATGTGAATCTGTTTAGAAGCGAACTGCTGACGTCGGCTAAGTTCTTTTACGTTGATGAAAAATAAAACAAGATTTTTTTTATTATTAAAGTAATTGTTAAGAACACATTGATGAAATTTAGTTAATCAATGGCTCCAGTTTTCAGTTGATAACTTGGCCAAGTTTTAAGTTATAAATTCAATTTGTTGGCGTCTTAACGATTTTTAAGTGGTTATTAGTGCGCTTTGTCACGTTATGATAAAGTTCAGAATGGCCAAGTAAGAGTTAAGCACGTTTTCAAAAAATAATAGGTTACTTACTCAATTATACTTACCCATAAATGTTTTAGTTTATAAACCAGGAAGTACTTGAGGTAACTGTATCTTAAGATAGCTAGGGTAATATATACATGGATGTTCAGTATTTTATTATCATTTGTATACGTGTACCTATTAATGTTAGGATATGTTTAGATAAACGTATCGTTATCGTTGCTGTATTTGATACTGAATTAGCAATCGTCTCAATATTATAATCACTCGTAGAATCTCGTACGATCTTATTTTCATAATGAATGTTTAAAATGTACTTCCTAATAAACAGTCTTAAACAGGGAGATGAAATAGCTTGGTGTAACTATAACTATGTGTGTTATATTTTTACTATGTCCAATATTTTCATGTTCTTGCTCCCTAATTCGTTTGAGCTAAATTGTTTGTTGGTAAAATAACTCTGATACATTACTTAACATACCTACTAATAAGATAATAATAAATTATTAAATATGGCATCTCTGAACGCGACCACCATTGTGAAGTAACAACGACCTAATAATGTGTATTAGCGTCACAAAGATCTTAGTGAACGTGACAGAAAACAAAACTGACGCGAATATCTTGCAAAACTTCACTTTTTACAGTTTGTCGTGCATGTCGCTGTTTGTACCTTTTGTTCGTGGATTTTGGTTTATATTTTAAGACTAAAGCACAATAATTGATCACAATAATAAAAAAAGCGCCCTCATCTAAAACGTCACCCACGGTCATACTATATAGCTCCGGCGGGAGCTATGCATTTTCTAAGACGAAAAGTAACTAATGACCTCTACGGCTCATACATAATCCATCGATATAAAATCTTATCAAACCTTTGGCGCGTGAATTAGTCGCTAATTTATATTCACGGTTATTATAAAAAAATGATGGGGCCCGAACTCAAATTTGCGCCAATAATCAAGAAATAAATCAATGTAGGTATTTTAATTTCAATGTGATATAACTGATATGGTAACACAGAAGTACTAAATAATTAAATTGGCTATGATTCTTAAAGATCAACCACAATAGTAGATTGTTCAACAAAGGGATTAAAACAAGCTATAATGACACGAGATGCTATAGTTTGAGTGTCATTATGGTTGTTTAGTCTCGCGTTAAACACTACTTTTCACTTTGAATGCGAGGAAAAAAATGAAGTTTTGTTTAAACTGTACTTTTTAAATGTACGCTCAATACGACTTATGGATATCTGTTTATAAATCAAATACCAAAAACAAAATGTTCCGCGGTTTTTTTTTTTTGAGTGACGATTTAAATGTCTACATATTTAGCTAACAGTTTCAAAATTATACATAATAAAAATGAATCCATCCACAATATAATTAATATTGAACAGATTCGTATTCGTAATAATTAATTGTGTTTCACGAAATTAAGTTGTGTTTTTTAAATACTTTTGCAGTTGTCATTTTGAGGTTATTTCCACGTCCTAAAAATTGGCTATAGATAAAGAATCCTCCATTCGCAAACACCGTGATTGGCTATTTAGGGGATTCCGACGTAAATTAAAAAAAAATACTTTAATCCCTAGAGATTAATAAGGAGCCTTACTCCCGATATGCAGAGACTAAAGTAACATTTTAAGAGCATGAGAAGTGAAAACATGTTTTTAATATGATCGAAAATTGGTAATTTATTTATTTGTATATAAAGATGTTATTTTTTTGCAATTATGTTATACTAGCTGTTGCCCGAAAATTTGACTGCATCTCGTGGGAAGATTTATCTGGGATAATTTGGCTTTAACTTTTAAAATCTGTTTTAGTAGTCTGAGTATACCACCAAATTTCACTTAACTAATTTCTTCGGGAATTTTTCTAAATATACCAGAGAATAAATCCAGCAAAAAAAAAGTTAAGCAAAAATGACAATTAAAGCGAAGGCCACATGTGAATATGGCTAAAAGTTAATATGTATTTATTATCTAAAAAGTGACAATTGGCGGTCTAAGTGCACCTATAAGTACCGTAAGGTCGGGGTACTTTGACCCACTGGAGGGTTACTTTGGCCTAAATGAAAACCAAATAAAAACAAAAATGTGATCGATCAATTAACACCAACCACATGACAAAAAGCCATATTCTCAAAGCAATAATAAAACCAGGACCGAGTTAATCCTAAGGGCCAAAGTTACCCTTCAGGGCCAAAGTACCCCGACCTCACGGTTTTACGTACTTACAATGACAAAATGAAAAGAAATCTATTTTTTACCAGCATTATATTTTAGATACTTACCAAAATAAACAATAAGCCCCACTTAGAAATTAAAGTACTTCATTTTCTCTACTTAATTACTGTAGTACCACTGTTGTATACTGCTCTTTACATTTTTACAAGCCGTAAGTACATTTAGCTATACTTTTTGGACGTTATCGTCGTAAATCTGTACCTATTTACCTATTACTATTTGTATTTATTTAGTTTATTAAGGTTCCAACTAAGCTGAAAACATGAAGGATCTGTATTATACAGTTTTGTTATGTTCGTACATAGGATTAATAATGAAATACTTTATATATGTGGCAAGAATACTTAAGTGTTTATTTGCCTTTAAAATTGTGTGATATAATTTGTGATCGAGTTGTACCTTTTTATTATATTTCATACATTAAGTTACTCGAAGTGCTATTTTAAATATTGCGACAGCGTTGTACATAGGTTATTAATATTATTTATTAATTGCTTCAAGTATTGTTTGTCGAATTGTATTCTATCGATCGGAATAGCATTAATTAATTCACTTGATGGAATTGAAACCAGTAACACTTCAATTCACACAGATGGACTTGAATCTTCTCTTAAATGTATTGTTTCTTTACTCCAAACTTCATCCGCTGCCCGTAGTCGCAGATTGACTTGAAATTTGGTATGCGCATGAACAATTGAGGGGACAGATATCTTTATAGATACTTTAGTACCTTGTCACCGTATATTGTATGCCTATTGGCAATATTATACCAAAGTTCAATCACGAGGTAGCAGCGACAAAGTAGTAAAGTGTAGGTAAACATAGTCGTCTACAAATAGTACCATCAGCCAAAAAGGCTTATGTCACAAATTTAATTTAAATATTACATTTTTGGTTCATAACCATTCATACCGGGAGCCCAAAAATTGCCGAAGCAAAAAGCTACTTAATAGCTGCTTAGTACCTTGTATAAAGATCTGATGTGAGATATTTAACATGAAATTGTATTTGTAGGAAAATTTAATTGTACAATTAAAAAAGTAACTTTAACATAACACTTAATGAATTTAAATGTGACTAAGCGGTCGTCACAATAAATTGTCATAAGTAGGTATACATAATATAATAAATAAAATGTGCAGCTGACTTACCGCTGACTAAAAAAATATTTATATATTACTGTGGCTTTAATGTTTTCTTATATTCTCATTACTTATTGTTAATAGCTTTATGTATATGTACTTACAACTGGGACTGTATTTTGTATTAAACCTCTTTGTGCGTAGTGTTTATAGATTTTATTGAATAAAGTAAGGATATTTTACTAGACGTTGTTTTTAGTAAATAGGTACGAGTACGCTTAAACTTAAATCATTAAATCTGGTTGTGAAATAGAATTCCGGGATTTTGATAAATTTGCACGTGAATTCCCAAAAATTATATCATGGATTTCATTCAGACATTTGTTAGTTCTTTACCTCAAAAGCATGAATTCCTTGTAGCGATTCACCGAATCGCATTTCACTTCGAATTAACAAAATTTCAATAGAATCTTGTACTTGATGTTTGCACTAAAATAGACTAAAATGATTTTCCATCGGGAAAACTCGAAATACGACGGCACTATTGTCTTAAATGATTGACATCTGGATGAAGACCAAAAGGTTGCACAGCGTTAAAGCTGCGTTAGCGCGTAGTTTTAATTTCCATTAACTTTTTCCATTGTGACACGAAAATGAATCATACATTTGTGTAACATATACACCTATGAAATTAAAAAAAAAATTATGCAGGTCGATAAAATTTAATCAAATAATATATAATTATGTTGAAAATAGCCCGAATGGCTTCGAGAAAAGTATGGTACGGCCGTGCCTTTGTTTTTGTTTCGCTCGACTTGGCAGGGGCACTACCGTGCCCCCAGATCAGTATGCATCGTTTATGTTTACGTCTTTTAAGACGTTGCTCTTAATTTAAGGAAATTTCACATAAATTCAGACGCCACGACGAACTTTTCACATGATTAAAATCAGAGGGTATATTTTCTACCTACGCGCTGACGATGTTCGTGATCGCCTTAACACCGCTCTTTCTATTCTACCCTCGTCTTGTATGTATTGTCCTCCTAATCGGTGTCGATGACGGCGACCCTAAAGAACTATGCTATTATGCTCTGATATGGCTGACTAGGCCGAAATTACTTTTAAAGACTCTCCTACACGCGTAACAGAAAGAAATGGTGAAAACGATTAGGTATGATTTCAAGGGTGTTATACAATAGGCTCATGTGCGGACGGAAAACGAGAAGATAGAAAATCTTTAGAAAAAATTGTGGGTGAAGGTTTCAAGACGAGATAAAAAAAATGTGTTAGTATAAGTAAACATTTATTTAATAGACACCTATAAAACGTACAACATCGTATAAAAATAGCACAGGCAATATTTGGTAATTATCTCTTTAAAAATTGGTCCCTACATGACATTATTCTATTTATAGCAAAAGGAAGTAATAACAATTGACATATATACACACAATGGAAAAAAATATAAAGGTTGGTAGAGATCCCTTAAAAGGATAAGTTCGCCTATGGAACATATCTCAACATTTGTAAATTGTGTTTATTTTTCTATTTCTGTGCAATAAAAACTTTACATACATACATACATACCTACAATGGGGCTGGTAATAAATATCCAACCAGAGCTAAAAAAAATATTTGGCGGATTTTCCTAATATTAGCCCATCATTATAATTATACGGATATTGTCAACTGTTGTAAATATTTGGCAATAGTCTTATCACACAGTAGATTTAGGTAGTCACAATCATCAGATGCGACAACGATACCTATCTAGACCAAGTTTACTAAGGGCCGCCTCGGGCTGGAGGTACCTAGGTACCTATTCGTTAAACCTTGGCTAGGGGTAAGGTCAACTTTACTTTATTAAACTCGGGGCTAAAATTCAACTTTGGTCCACCCAAGCTGGCTGGCCTTAGGGTAGTTGATATTACACATATCATGCTAGATACAGTGCAGTCAACTTTAATGTGGCTCAAGGCAGACCTACGAGTTTAGACTAGAGACCGGATTGTATGCGACAAAGATTCAAATATGCATATCCTTGGAGCATCTGTCCTGGTACAGAGGGAGGATCAGCATTGCCATCCAACGCGGCAATGCATGCTGCCAGACTTCTGGGCACGCTACCCATAGGCAGCAAATTTTTATTTAGGTATAATTTTTATTTTTAATTCTAGTTTTTAATTTTAGTTTTAATTTGTATATGCAAATATGCCAATGTATATGCAAATATGCAATTGCATATAATCCGGTCTCTTGTTATGACAAATAGCGTCCCAGATGTAGTGTAGTCAACTCTATGTGACTTAGGACAGACTTAGTGTGTATAGCTGTTTCCACAAGAGATGCACGAGGATGTGTTACTTTATCCTCGCTCCGTTCAGTTGTTTCCACTAGAGCTGTGCTGTGCGAAGATAGGTAAATGAAGCGTTTCTATTGGTTCATGAAAAACATATTCCTCGCAACACATCCTCGCACATCACTGGTGGAAGCACAGCCTTAGGTAGGTAGAGTTGACCTGGAATGGTAGAGTTGCCACTTGCCACATCTGACTATAAAGTAAACTGTATCTTTCCTAAGTTAATCCCTAATGCCTACTTTTACATATTTTTAGAAAAAAGTGTCACAAATGCAACAAATAAATAATATAACATTAACCATAAATAAGAAACACGTTAACACTTTTTATCTACATTGACAGTTAAGACGAAGCATCTGGTTTTAAGTACTGCATGTCAATTGCTGGCCCAACTGTATTTAAAGCTTTAGCATTAAATAAAGTAGAAAAATGTGTTAACTAAGGTCAACCCTCAACTGATTGACTCAAGGTCAACAGAGGCCTTTTTTTAAAGAAAACAGAGTCTTTCTTAAATAAATATCTTAGGACCCTAGTATACTAGGGTCTTGGGTCTTGGCTTGGCTGCTGCGCTTTGGGTCACTGCGCCCTGATAGTAAGTAAGTTAGTAATGAGTACTATACTGACGAATCAATAAACATAGGTACTGTAATAAAAAGATATGACATTACTATCGCAATTGATTGATTAGACAGCTTGACATGATAATTTTCTTAAATGATCATCAAGAGTAGGTCCAAGACGATAGTTACATGTATACACAATATATTACATTTTGTTCAATAAAATATCTGACAACAATCAACCTAAAGCAAGAGTCGATAGCAGCTACAGCGGACTAGATAGTCGACACGGTGATGCCCGTCACCTCCATTTAACATACCTACCTAAAATAACTAGGCTAAATAAAATGAATACTAGTAAAATTTGAATTAGTAAAAATTTCATAAAAAACACCTTTGGTTCAGAACACGTCACGATCACGATAGTTTTAATACTTATACTATCCAACGGCAAGCGAAACAACTAACTATGGACAACCTTTTGCATGTATGTATCTCTCAACATCATTCTAAAACATGATAAATAAATAATAAATAAATAAATATCACGGGACAATTCACACCAATTGACCTAGTCCCAAAGTAAGATTAGCAAAGCTTGTGTTGCTAAGCATGGGTACTAAGCAACGGATAAATATAATTATATAGATACATACTTAATACATATTAAACACCCAAGACCCGAGAAGAAACATTCGTATTTTTCATACAAATATCTGCCCCGACACGGAAATCGAACCCGGGACCTCAAGCTACGTTGTCAGGTTCTCTAACCACTAGGCCATCTGGTCGTCTACAACAAGACACAACATGATACAACAAGATTTATTGTCTTGAGTGACCACTAACAAGCCATACTTTGAAAGTTTGTGTACTAAGAACAAATGATAAACAAGGGCATCCGACAAAATATATTATACTTCTTCAATGTTTGTTTCTCCGCCTGCCGTTGGAACAGAGTAAGCCAATTTTTCACAATTTGATTACACTTATAATTTGAACTACATAAAGATTACGTACACATAAGTAAGCTTAAATTTAAATGCCACTGGAGTTTACAGGCACTCCTTACTCATTATCACTATGTTTGCTTTGGTTTTCGTACCTAATTCTGTCAACTCACAAAAGCATCTGTCTATGAGACACCTCACAGACACAACTATAGACCTTCCCTTTGGTACTTTGTAAATTGCAGGAAGATTTGCTCGAGGGTTGTTTGAGAGATAGTGTAGTCCTCTACGTCGTAGTTCTGCCGACAGCGTTCCATAGTTCCAAACATATTGGACCAAGCAACTCTCCGGTCTGGCAAATAGTACGTGAGCAAGCCTTGGTACTCCTCCCTAGAGAATAAATTGGTATTGTTATTGGTGTTGTTAGTGGGAATATTAAGTATCTTACATACCACCTACCTAGTCAGCCAATCCATGTAGCATTCGTTAGGCGTATACTTACATCAACTTTGGTGTGGTGAAATTGGATTCTACATATTGTTTGACTGCGGCGATATCACGACCGCCTGGCGCGGAATTTCTGCATTCTTCATCCATCTTCATTTTGATGGTCAAAGTGAAACCTAAAATATTGGAATGGCATTATTAACATAACTAAAAAGAATTAAATATCCTTTGAGACGCAAACCTCATCAAAAACAAAAGCATGGAAAGGGGATATAACTAGTGGTGGAAGAATGACAACTCTATTGAAACTTTGAGCAGATATAGCTGGTCATTCTTGCACAAAACTTTAGCAAATTAGTCACGAGCTTCCCAACAGATTAACAATAAAAGTAGTTTGCCAACAGACTTAGGTATCAGCTTCGCCGTCGACTATCTTTGGATTTCGGTATGGCATGGTCAATATAAATATAACAAACATTGTTCATTCGTAGGAACTAACCCTCGGAGAACTTGGTCTTAAGATGTTGTGGCGTGCCGAGGCATTGGAACTGTCCGTTGACCATGATGGTGAGCCTGGAGCAGAGCGCCTCGCACTCCTCCATGCTGTGTGAGGTGAGCACCACGCCGCGGCCGGCGCGCCGGGCGCCGCGCACCGCGCGCCACACCTGCCGCTTGGCCGCCGGGTCCACGCCCGTCGTGGGCTCGTCCACGAACACCAGCCGCGTGTGTCCCAGCAGCGCCACCGCCGTGCTCAACTTGCGTTTGTTGCCGCCCGAGTACTGCTCCACCTGCACACCACACACCGCTCGTGAGGACGTCTCCACTCGCGCGCTTTGGCCTAGCCACGGTGCGGCGTCGTAAATGTGAACCGCCGCGGCGCCTGAGCGCCGCACCGTGCAGATACACGTTACCGTGCCGTGTTGAGTGGATGCACGGTGCGGTGCCGCGTGATATCATTAGCCAAATATATGGTCTACCACCCTTAAATTGATAATCGTTTGCATGTCATAAAACAATAATGCCAATATAGACGTGTCTGTCAGATTGAAAGTTCGACTTCAGCGACATATTCATTTGATAGGAACTTGTTTAAAAATAGATAGACCACTTATTTGGCTGATGGTACAACGCGGCACCGCACCATGCATCAACCCAACACGGCACGGCAACGCGTATGTGCACGGCACGGCGATGTAGGTATATCACGTTTACGACGCCGCACCGTGGGCATGTGGCCAGGTCCGTACTCGCAACAGCGGCGCGCACTCACCCGCTTATCCAGGTGCTTGGTGAAGCCGAGCGCGTGCGCGAGCATGTCGGCGCGCGCCGCCGCGTGCTCGCCGCGCAGCCCCCGCAGCAGCGAGAACAGCTGCAGCGTCTCGCGCCCCGTCAATTCACCGAAAACCGCGTCAAACTGCGGGCAGTAACCTGCCACACACGATACATCGTTACTGCGTTTGGCTTGGGAAATTGCTTTTAAGAAAGAAAGAATACATTGGTGACCAAAATAAAGTACGAGAAATTAAAAAATATATGCGTTAAGATGGTTTTTGGAATCTTTTTGTATTTTTTATTTAAATTCAAATTTTACTTTTACGGTCATCCCGTAAAACCTAAATTGAAAATACAAACTGAAATAATGATGCACAGAAAAAACAGAAAAATAGACCATCACTGGAATCGAACCCAGTCCTCGGTAATCCGTACCGCGTGCTATACCGCTACACCACTGATGTCAACGGTACCGACACGATTTTCCCCTATGCACCTCATATCTCAGCTTGTTTGTTTCTTACTTAGTCACTTAAGCAGTGACGCTAGCGACATCTATGCCGTAGCCCTCATCGAGAAACTTTTTTCGGCACTCCATTGGAATAACGCTCAGGACAAGAGGATATCGTTACTAAGCAATAAATTAAGATTGGTTTGGAATCTTTTTGTATTTTGTATTTTGTTTTTTTTTTTTTTTCACCTTCTGATAATTTTATAAAATGCATCTAGTATTTGTAGCTTTAGATAATATGTTTAAAAATACATTTAAAGTATTTGGTATACCCAGCGAAACGGGGGTTATGTTTCTCAGGTTTTTTTTTAAATTACCTATATTCTCATGCACTTTAGTGATGTCCCGTTTGACGGAGTATCCGCTGACGAAGGCGTCGCCGCTGGAGACCGTCTCGTCGCCCATCAACATCTTAAACGTCGTTGTTTTGCCGGCGCCGTTCACTCCCAGCAGACCGAACACTTCAGCATCAGAAACAGCTGCAAATGTCAAATATTTTTATAAGCCATTTTTTTTTCTGAGAGAAACGAGTGGTGAAGTATAATAGTGGCAAAATCCAATTTGCGTATTGGTCACATTAACCAATCAGTAGAGAGATAATCCATTTGGCATAAATTACATTTTAACACAAGGTTATTTGCTGACGGGTACTTTGTTAATTGTAATAAAACATTAGTTTATGGTTATGGTAGAGTCATATTACAATTAACGACTATCCCTGTGTAATTTTCAATGATAGATTTAGTTATGAATGAAGCTCATAAAAGCGTCTTAAACACTTACTGAATGAAACCTGGTTGACGGCTAAGTGTTTCCCGTAATACTTGGACAATCCTTTGGCGACGAGGCTGTGCTCCGCGAGCGAGGCTTGGTCCACTCGTTCAACGTGCACCATTTCATCGAATACATCGGCATCCAGCGTCTCGTGGATCAATGGTGGCGGTGCCTTCGTGCGGTTGAATATCTGAAGCGTACGAGTTAAGGTACAGATATAGTGAATAGAGAATAATGTGTTACCATCGTATTTTGTCGGAAAAGCTCGTATTTATCTTGCTTTCTCAAGTAGACTACTGGATTTTACTGTAGCTAACTGAGAGAGCATGATAAATGAGAACTTATTCGGCAAAATACAATGAAAAACATTATTCACTAGTTCTGTAACGTACACGGGCTCTCCTTAAAACAATCCATACTTACATTACTACCCCATTATAAAGGGGAAAGTGCGTTTGTTTGTTACGCTTTCACGCCGTAACTACTGCACCGATTCCTATGAAATTTTGCATACGTCATATTAGAAGTGCAGAATAAACAATGGGATATTTTTTATCCCGAAAAAAATTGCCGTTCCCAAGGGATGACCAAAAGTTTGTTTTGTATTCTAACCGCTGAGGTGACTCTCTACATAGAACTATGAATGCACATTACACAAAAGTTTTTTTAAATAATGTGTCAAAAAGCATGCTTGCTTGCATTCTGGCTTGCATGCTTGCCTGTATGCTTGCTTGCAAATTTACATGCTCACAATACAATACAATAACTCTTTATTGCACACCAACACAGTAAGCAGTACAGAAAACACAAGTATATACATAAAGATTTTCTAAGGTAAGCAGTAAGTAGGTAGGTAGGTATGCTTGATTACTTGCATGCTTGCTGGCGTGCTTGCTTGCTTGCATGCACCATTTCTTGCATAATCACATGCTTGCGTACATGCTTGATTTCATGGCTTGCTTGCATGCTTGCTTGCATGCTTAAATGCAGCCTTGAATGCATGCTTGCTTGCACTATTTCATGCATATTAATAATTACATGCTTGCTTACATGATTGCTTCCACGCTTTCTTGCATGATTGAATGCATGCTTGCTTGCATTCTTGCTTGCATGTTTGAATGCGGCCTTGAATGCATGCATATTATTCAATAGATCTTTAAGCAGGTAACTATCCTACTTATCCTACTTATTATATTTTAATTATAAATGCGAAAGTTTGTGTGTGTGTGTGTGTGTGTGTGTGTGTGTTTGTTACTCCTTCACGCTAAAATGGCTAGACGGATTTAGATAATATTTGGTAGGTAGATAGCTGGAAATCTGGAATAACACATAGGTTACTTTTTATTCCAATATTCCCACGGGATAGTTGAATAAATTTTGGGATTTCCCACGGGAATTTTGTAAAATCCCGGAATTGTAATTGTAACTACCAGATCGTTTAGTTTTGAATAAAGATCGAAAAACTTTAAATTCTCAACCTCTTTGGCTGTCGCCCTGTCAGAGGCTGAATAGTGCTTTAGACTCTTGCCATGCGCCGCGGCAGAAAAACAAGTGGCTGTCAGCGCGGTTCATTCGCGGGAAATTCAGCGGACTTTGTATGTTGTATAATTAAATAATAAGAAGCTCGACTAGTGTGAATTAATTTTAAACTGAATTATAAACCTTGTAAAAAAACAATTGGTAAACATAGTGATTATACGGTGTGGATTTGGCGAGCGCTTTATCAAAGTTGGCTTCATTGAGGTTTGTGGTTCATAAATTGCTTTATTAATTTTACACAAAAACGAATAAACCACACAATGAGACAGTCACTATATTACATTATCGAAGCTTTTATAAAACATCATTAAAATCGCAAACTTAAAAGGTAAATATTCAAACGAAATAGCTAGTCGTTGCTAGGCCAAACCAAAAAACGCTGAAAAATACACGTTTATTGTATGATGACCCCCTTTAATTTGTAAATTTACTTTAGTTTTAGTATTTGTTGTTATAGCGGCCACAGTAATACATAATCTGTGAAAATTTCAAGTGTCTAACTTTTACGGCTTAAGAGATAGAGCCCTGTGACAGACTTAAGACAGATAGACAGACAGCGGAGTCTCAGTATTAGGGTCCCGTTGGCACCCTTTGGGTACGGAACCATAAAAAGGACGTAAGGTGTCAGTCAAGAGTTCACTATGAAGAAGTTAATGTGCTATTATGTGCAGAATAGGTATCCTAAATAAATTAAATACTTCCCAAAGTTGAAACACGCGGATGAAGTCGCGGGCAAAAGCTAGTACATATATAAGTACATAGCCATAATCTTTTTTTATTACGCCAAATTGTTGCAGCAATTGCTACACTCTGGTTTGCCCGCACAAATCAAGCAGACGCAGGACTTCAGAGTTGTGTTAGAAGATAATTATTGTGTGTGTGTGTGTGTGCGCGCGCGCGCGTGTGTGTGTGTGCGCGTGTGTGTGCGTGTGTGTGTGTGTGTGTGTGTGTGTGTGTGTGTGTGTGTGTGTGTGTGTGTGTGTATGCATAGTGCATCGTAAGTGACAAATCTCTCATTGCAGAATTGGATTAACCATAATATTACCTATCTATTAGTATAGGCTTAAAAAAAAATTACCTTCTGATAGACCCTGTACTCGATGAACATAAGTAGAGCCCACAGAACCCCTCCGCTGACTAACATGCACGTCATGTATCGCATAATACCCGGCTCTTCCCAGTCAAAATACGCGTTCTCGCGAACTGAAAACGTAAAGCACATTAGGTACTGTACTGAGTGTACAAAATCAAATAAAGTAATCACATCACCAACACGCCATCATTGTAATGCCAAAACGAAATTAAACTTTAAGTACGCACACATAAGCCACTATTAGTATGTTACAGTTCGAATGACTATACAGCTACAGAGCTACATGCAGACGCACGCACACACACACACAAACTTTCGCATTTACCGGGTGTGGCCTGTAATATGAGCAAACATTAGTTTAGCTATTTTAAAAATAGTTAGTTTCTTCATTTTTATTACACTTAAGTTTATTCGAAGATTGAAAATACAAACTGAAACTTTCTGGTTTTTTTGTGCATCTATATTTCAGTTTGTATTTTCAATTTAGGTTTTACGGGATGACCGTAAAAGTAAAAATTTGGAATTGAAATAAAAAATCTCTTAATTTATTCGAAGAAGCAATGTAAAGCAAAATGCTTGATGTTTGTAGCGTGACAGGCGACGTCAGTTGTAGGAGGGCGTACATTGATAGCAATTTAAAAAAAAGTGGCCAAGATCGTGTCGGACATGCCCAAAATAGGGTTCCGTAGCCATTACGAAAAAAATAACTAATATTTTTCTAAGGATTTCGTATTTTATACGGAATCTTCCAAGTTTAGGTACATTAATACCTTAGGCTGCTATTTACTCTTAAGTACTAATAATTCTCAAGCAAACTTAGCCGTTATAGTTGTCCTTGAATGTTTGATATACTTACTACCATTCTGAATTTTTTCAAATTTTTCCACCCAGATTTTAGAGGGGGGGGGACGCTCGATTTTAATGAAAATTTGCAATTTAAAGTTGAACATTTTGCAAAAAAATCACTGAATCTAAAAATCGTTTTAGCAATCCCGTAATGATTTTAAAAGTCCTATCCAACGATACCCCACACTACAAGGTTGGATGAGAAAAAAAACACCCCCACTTTACGTCTATGGGAGCTACACTAAAAAAATTTTTTTTTAATTTTTATTTTACCATTTTGTCGGCATAGTTTACATACATATTTGTGCAGATTTCTAGCATTGATAGTCCCTGAGCAAAACCGTGGACGGACGGACAATAATAGATCCGTTTATGCCATTTTGGCTCCGGAACCTTAAAAAGGAAGATACAGACTCCATTATTTTTAAAAGTCGCTGAATTAATGTTGTTCAGTTTGACGAGGAGGAACTATGTTTTAATTTTTTGCTCGTATTATATATCCGATCCGATCCGATCGTAAAATCCGTCAGATCATGACATTCCTAGGGATATCATGAAACGCTACCATTTCATGATTTGGCCAGCTAAGGTCGGCCAAAGACCTCCGATTCTAATCTGATTCTTTTCTGTTCTGTGCTCACACACTATTAAATATTAGGTACACAAAATGGAAAGAATGCCACATACCACAACAGGAAGGGAAGTTGTTGTTGCACATGATTTCCATGCTGCACTCGTTGATATTAGGCAGCACTGCGGACAGGTAGTCGCAAGCCTGCATGCACGACCACTCGGTCAGTCCGACCATATTTAATGCACTGCAATACACGATTAATGATCCAACTACGGGACTAAACAATATTGCCTTACAGCGCTAAGTACCCTTTACACCCAAATTTCCTTAACATTATTAAATATTGTGCGCGTATTGCGGCAGCCACCGAGTCGCGTTGCACCTAGAAAGATTATTGAGTATGATTGTGACATACCAAAGGGAGTGATTTGAAGGGATTCACTCTATTTAAAATGTAAGACAAACATTATTATTATTTTCTAAAAATAGTCTAATCCTCTTTGCTGAAAATAAACTTCTTTTCTCATCTCATCTTTAAATCTTTTGCCAATATTTATTAGCCTATATTTTGTTTTACTACTGTCCTCTTCACTTCCACGTCTACCTATCTAAGCTACATTCGGCCACTTTGTCAGTTCTGTACCCATGCCATCCCAGCATCTCCACCTCGACCTGCCTTGCCGTCGGTAAGCGTCGAGCGGCACCACGGGGCTGAGTGCGCCTATTTTTGCCATACCTAACTCAAAAGTGAATTGTTTTAATTTACTAACCTAACTGCTCTGACGAGGCTGTAAAGTGGAAAGAATTGCAGGATGGCATCCATAATGTCGGCTACGTGCTGCGTGTCCAACTGCGGAGCTGACAGCGCCTCCACTATTTGCGCACCCATCATACCTAAATATATAAAATAAAACTGTTTGAAGATAATTATACAATTTAGGTAAAGTAGGCTATATACATATGTATACGGTCAGACTGGCCAGACAAGGGCTGCTACTACTACGACTGGCAAACACCAGTATGGCTGACTACTAAGACTAGTAAAACTAACTAGGAAGACTAATTTTTACTAATCAGTCAGTTCGTCAGTTTAAGATAAATAACAACATTCACGGAATCTTTTCACAGAAAAAATCATAGTGAAATCGCTATAAAAATAAATTAGTCACGCAACTTGCTGTGAGAACGTTTAACGTAATCTAATTAAAATACTATAAAAAATCAAAGAATTTTAAAATATTTTACTTTACCTCTAAATTTCCTCGAAATACATTGAACTGATCAATTGCAGTGAGATGCGAGTGCACGAGCACGAGCTGAATTTCTGAGCTTACTATTAGGTAACAATACTAAATAATAATTTACCAAATAGAACATTGACGAAGAACATGACGACGAATCCGAGCGCCGGTCCCTTAAAAACATGCGACATGAGGTAGTGGAAAGGCAGCATGGCGAAGCCGTACACCATAAGGGCAAGGTACATCCGACCTGAGGAGAACAAACAAAGAAAATCATCAGTGCTACGTTCCGAAGTCCACTTTTGCTACAATAGACTGTGTGTTTAATATCAAAATGATTAACGTTACCCGTACGTACTTTTTTCTATTGAGCCGTTTGTAAACGGCGCCATTGCGGCATTCGGCATTCGAAAGTGTTAAAAAATTAAAATACATTTTTGTAAATTCTGGTCCCACGCAGCCACGGAGTGGGGACATAATTAAACGGACGCTTAAAACCGGAACGGCTTAAAACTTCCTTGTTAATGGCACAAGTTAACCCTATCTGGAAAAGAGTCTCGATAAGGTTTAACTGTAATATATATTTCCATAATAAGATAATAGATCTTACCTATACCTTTAATCGAGCAATTCTTGTATATATATAAATATATTCAGAATCTCGGAAACGGCTCCAACGATTTCGATGAAATTCGGTATGTAGGGGTTTTCGGGGATGAAAAATCAATCTAGTTTGGTCTCATCTCTGGAAAACACTGGATACCGAGTTATTGCCCGAACGGAGCTCGGTCACCCAGGTACTAATATTTAGATGGTATCCGCAGATCGTAATTTGATAACGTTGACCAACGTTTGACTTACCAATTCAGCAAACGAACTAAGGCCGATGACGCTAAGGCAGCGCAGATATAACGATGAATATGCAAATGATCAGGAACCACGCCCAATCAAATAATGCCCGCGCTGCCCCACATGATCACAGGTTGAATGCCGGCCGCCTTTTGCAGAAGATTGGCTCTCGATACACGTTCCTAATCATTCAAAAAGAAAGCAATACAGTAATCATGTTCTTAATTGAAACCACATTGAGAGTAGTTATTCTAATGTTTTTTTTCTGAAACCATTATAAATAGCAAATATTTTTTTATGTATTTGGAACCCGAGATTGCACTACGAGGAAATTTGTTTCAAAACTTACTTTGATGTAGAACATGATTGAAAACTGCACTGACGATTCCAAGACTGTTTCCGATTCCGGAGGACAGTTGCATCGATAGCATGGTTACTACCGCTTGCATGTTGCTCTGAAGGTACATCAATTTAAATAAGTAAGGAA
>NC_133477.1:11167206-11346654 GCF_025370935.1 Choristoneura fumiferana
GTTTTAAGTACTGCATGTCATTGCTGGCCCACTGTATTTAAGCTTTAGCATTAAATAAAGTAGAAAAATGTGTTAACTAAGGTCAACCCTCAACTGATTGACTCAAGGTCAACAGAGCCTTTTTTTAAGAAAAGGGTCTTTCTTAAATAAATATCTTAGGACCCTAGTATACTAGGGTCTTGGGTCTTGGCTTGGCTGCTGCGCTTTGGGTCACTGCGCCCTGATAGTAAGTAAGTTAGTAATGAGTACTATACTGACGAATCAATAAACATAGGTACTGTAATAAAAAGATATGACATTACTATCGCAATTGATTGATTAGACAGCTTGACATGATAATTTTCTTAAATGATCATCAAGAGTAGGTCCAAGACGATAGTTACATGTATACACAATATATTACATTTTGTTCAATAAAATATCTGACAACAATCAACCTAAAGCAAGAGTCGATAGCAGCTACAGCGGACTAGATAGTCGACACGGTGATGCCCGTCACTCCATTTAACATACCTACCTAAATACTAGGCTAAATAAAATGAATACTAGTAAAATTTGAATTAGTAAAAATTTCATAAAAACACCTTTGGTTCAGAACACGTCACGATCACGATAGTTTTAATACTTATACTACCAACGGCAAGCGAACAACTTACTATGGACAACCTTTGCATGTATGTATCTCTCAACATCATTCTAAAACATGATAAATAAATAATAAATAAATAAATATCACGGGACAATTCACACCAATTGACCTAGTCCCAAAGTAAGATTAGCAAAGCTTGTGTTGCTAAGCATGGGTACTAAGCAACGGATAAATATAATTATATAGATACATACTTAATACATATTAAACACCCAAGACGAGAAAGAAACATTCGTATTTTTCATACAAATATCTGCCCCGACACGGAAATCGAACCGGGACCTCAAGCTACGTTGTCAGGTTCTCTAACCACTAGGCCATCTGGTCGTCTACAAGAGACAAACATGATACAACAAGATTTATTGTCTTGAGTGACCACTTACAAGCCATATTTTGAAAGTTTGTGTACTAAGAACAAATGATAAACAAGGGCATCCGACAAAATATATTATACTTCTTCAATGTTTGTTTCTCCGCCTGCCGTTGGAACAGAGTAAGCCAATTTTTCACAATTTGATTACACTTATAATTTGAACTACATAAAGATTACGTACACATAAGTAAGCTTAAATTTAAATGCCACTGGAGTTTACAGGCACTCCTTACTCATTATCACTATGTTTGCTTTGGTTTTCGTACCTAATTCTGTCAACTCACAAAAGTATCTGTCTATGAGACACCTCACAGACACAACTATAGACCTTCCCTTTGGTATTTGTAAATTGCAGGAAGATTTGCTCGAGGGTTGTTTGAGAGATAGTGTAGTCCTCTACGTCGTAGTTCTGCCGACAGCGTTCCATAGTTCCAAACATATTGGACCAAGCAACTCTCCGGTCTGGCAAATAGTAGTGAGCAAGCCTTGGTACTCCTCCCTAGAGAATAAATTGTATTGTTATTGGTGTTGTTAGTGGGAATATTAAGTATCTTACATACCACCTACCTAGTCAGCCAATCCATGTAGCATTCGTTAGGCGTATACTTACATCAACTTTGGTGTGGTGAAATTGGATTCTACATATTGTTTGACTGCGGCGATATCACGACCGCCTGGCGCGAATTCTGCATTCTTCATCCATCTTCATTTTGATGGTCAAAGTGAAACCTAAAATATTGGAATGGCATTATTAACATAACTAAAAAGAATTAAATATCCTTTGAGACGCAAACCTCATCAAAACAAAAGCATGGAAGGGGATATAACTAGTGGTGGAAGATGACAACTCTATTGAAACTTTGAGCAATATAGCTGGTCATTCTTGCACAAACTTTAGCAAATTAGTCACGAGCTTCCCAACAGATTAACAATAAAAGTAGTTTGCCAACAGACTTAGGTATCAGCTTCGCCGTCGACTATCTTTGGATTTCGGTATGGCATGGTCAATATAAATATAACAAACATTGTTCATTCGTAGGAACTAACCCTCGGAGAACTTGGTCTTAAGATGTTGTGGCGTGCCGAGGCATTGGAACTGTCCGTTGACCATGATGGTGAGCCTGGAGCAGAGCGCCTCGCACTCCTCCATGCTGTGTGAGGTGAGCACCACGCCGCGGCCGGCGCGCCGGACGCCGCGCACCGCGCGCCACACTTGCCGCTTGGCCGCCGGGTCCACGCCCGTCGTGGGCTCGTCCACGAACACCAGCCGCGTGTGTCCCAGCAGCGCCACCGCCGTGCTCAACTTGCGTTTGTTGCCGCCCGAGTACTGCTCCACCTGCACACCACACACCGCTCGTGAGGACACGTCTCCACTCGCGCGCTTTGGCCTAGCCACGGTGCGGCGTCGTAAATGTGAACCGCCGCGGCGCCTGAGCGCCGCACCGTGCAGATACACGTTACCGTGCCGTGTTGAGTGGATGCACGGTGCGGTGCCGCGTGATATCATTAGCCAAATATGTGGTCTACCACCCTTAAATTGATAATCGTTTGCATGTCATAAAACAATAATGCCAATATAGACGTGTCTGTCAGATTGAAAGTTCGACTTCAGCGACATATTCATTTGACAGGAACTTGTTTAAAAATAGATAGACCACTTATTTGGCTGATGGTACAACGCGGCACCGCACCATGCATCAACCCAACACGGCACGGCAACGCGTATGTGCACGGCACGGCGATGTAGGTATATCACGTTACGACGCCGCACCGTGGGCATGTGGCCAGGTCCGTACTCGCAGCAGCGGCGCGCACTCACCCGCTTATCCAGGTGCTTGGTGAAGCCGAGCGCGTGCGCGAGCATGTCGGCGCGCGCCGCCGCGTGCTCGCTGCGCAGCCCCCGCAGCAGCGAGAACAGCTGCAGCGTCTCGCGCCCCGTCAGTTCACCGAAAACCGCGTCAAACTGCGGGCAGTAACCACAACACGATACACATACATTGTTACTGCGTTTGGCTTGGGAAATTGCTTTTAAGAAAGAAATATTGGTGACCAAAATAAAGTACGAGAAATTAAAAAATATATGCGTTAAGTTGGTTTTTGGAATTTTTTGTATTTTTTATTTTAATTCCAATTTTTACTTTTACGGTCATCCCGTAAAACCTAAATTGAAAATACAAACTGAAATAATGATGCACAGAAAAAACAGAAAAATAAGACCATCATGGTACTCGCCGCGCAGCCCCCGCAGCAGTCCAGTACAGCGTGCTCTCCGCTCACCACTGACCGTCAACGCGTACCGACACCTTTCCCGATACATCATACTGCGTTTGGCTTGGAATTGCTTTTTACTTAGTCACCAAATAAGCAGTGACCTAAAGCGAATATATGCGTACCTTACCTACTGAAATACCTATATAAGGGAAGGACAAGTAGTCACGAAATGCTCAACCGGACAAGAATATCGTTACTAATCAATCAAATTAAGATTGGTTTTTGGAAAACTTTTTGTATTTTGTATTTTGTTTTTTATTTTTTTTTACCACCTCCTGATAATTTTTATAAATGCATCTAGTATTGTAGCTTTAGATAATGTGTTTAAAAATACATTTAAAGTATTTGGTATACCCAGCGAAACGGGGGTTATGTTTCTCAGTTTTTTTTTTTAATTACCTATATTCTCATGCACTTTAGTGATGTCCCGTTTGACGGAGTATCCGCTGACGAAGGCGTCGCCGCTGGAGACCGTCTCGTCGCCCATCAACATCTTAAACGTCGTTGTTTTGCCGGCGCCGTTCACTCCCAGCAGACCGAACACTTCAGCATCAGAAACAGCTACAAATGTCAAATATTTTTATAATCTTTTTTTTTTTTCTGAGCAATGATTAACGGAGATGAAGGAAGATATAATAGTGGCAAAATCCAATTTGCGTATTGGTCACATTAACCAATCAGTAGAGAGATAATCCATTTGGCGTAAATTACATTTTAACACAAAGTTATTTCCTGACGGGTACTTGTTAATTGTAATAAAACATTAGTTTATGGTTATGGTAGAGTCATATTACAATTTACGACTATCCCTGTGTAATTTTCAATGATAGATTTATTATGAATCAAGCTCATAAAAGCGCCTTAAAAAAACTTACTGAATGAAACTGGTTCACGGCTAAGTGTTTCCCGTAATACTTGGACAATCCTTTGGCGACGAGGCTGTGCTCCGCGAGCGAGGCTTGGTCCACTCGTTCAACGTGCACCATTTCATCGAATACATCGGCATCCAGCGTCTCGTGGATCAATGGTGGCGGTGCCTTCGTGCGGTTGAATATCTGAAGCGTACGAGTTAAGGTACAGATATAGTGAATAGAGAATAATGTGTTACCATCGTATTTTGTCGGAAAAGCTCGTATTTATCTTGCTTTCTCAAGTAGACTACTGGATTTTACTGTAGCTAACTGAGAGAGCATGATAAATGAGAACTTATTCGACAAAATACAATGAAAAACATTCTCTAGTTCTGTAACGTACACGGGCTCTCCTTAAAACAATCCATACTTACATTACTACCCCATTATAAAGGGGAAAGTGCGTTTGTTTGTTACGCTTTCACGCCGTAACTACTGCATACGTCATATTAGAAGTGCAGAATAAACAATGGGATATTCTTTATCCCGAAAAAAATTGCCGTTCCCAAGGGATGACCAAAAGTTTGTTTTGTATTCTAACCGCTGAGCTGACTCTCTACATAGAACTATGAATGCACATTACACAAAAGTTTTTTTAAATAATGTGTTAAAAAGCATGCTTGCTTGCATTCTGGCTTGCATGCTTGCCTGTATGCTTGCTTGCAAATTTACATGCTCACAATACAATACAATACAATAACTCTTTATTGCACACCAACACAGTAAGCAGTACAGAAAACACAAGTATATACATAAAGATTTTCTAAGGTAAGCAGTAAGTAGGTAGGTAGGTATGCTTGATTACTTGCATGCTTGCTGGCGTGCTTGCTTGCTTGCATGCACCATTTCTTGCATAATCACATGCTTGCGTACATGCTTGCTTTCATGGCTTACTTGCATGCTTGCTTGCATGCTTAAATGCAGCCTTGAATGCATGCTTGCTTGCACTATTTCATGCATATTAATAATTACATGCTTGCTTACATGATTGCTTTCACGCTTGCTTGCATGATTGAATGCATGCTTGCTTGCATTCTTGCTTGCATGCTTGCTTGCATGTTTGAATGCGGCCTTGAATGCATGCATATTATTCACTAGATCTATAAGCAGGTAACTATCCTACTAATCCTACTTATTATATTTTAATTATAAATGCGAAAGTTTGTGTGTGTGTGTGTGTGTGTGTGTGTGTGTGTGTGTGTGTTTGTTACTCCTTCACGCTAAAATGGCTAGACGGATTTAGATAATATTTGGTACGTAGATAGCTGGACATCTGGAATAACACATAGGTTACTTTTTATTCCAATATTCCACGGGATAGTTGCTCTTAACACGATATAAATTTTGGGATTTCCCACGGGAATTTTGTAAAATCCCGGAATTGTAATTGTAACTACCAGATCGTTTAGTTTTGAATAAAGATCGAAAAACTTTAAATTCTCAACCTCTTTGGCTGTCGCCCTGTCAGAGGCTGAATAGTGCTTTAGACTCTTGCCATGCGCCGCGGCAGAAAAACAAGTGGCTGTCAGCGCGGTTCATTCGCGGGAAATTCAGCGGACTTTGTATGTTGTGTAATTAAATAATAAGAAGCTCGACTAGTGTGAATTAATTTTAAACTGAATTATAAACCTTGTAAAAAAACAATTGGTAAACATAGTGATTATACGGTGTGGATTTGGCGAGCGCTTTATCAAAGTTGGCTTCATTGAGGTTTGTGGTTCATAAATTGCTGTATTAATTTTACACAAAAACGAATAAACCACACAATGAGACAGTCACTATATTACATTATCGAAGCTTTTATAAAACATTAAAATCGCAAACTTAAAAGGTAAATATTCAAACGAAATAGCTAGTCGTTGCTAGGCCACTCGGTCGCCTTAGCAACGGGTAATAACGCCTAGCAACCAAAAAACGCTGAAAAATACACGTTTTTTGTATGACGACCCCTTTAATTTGTAAATTTACTTTAGTTTTAGTATTTGTTGTTATAGCGGCCACAGTAACACATAATCTGTGAAAATTCCAAGTGTCTAACTTTTACGGCTTAAGAGATAGAGCCCTGTGACAGACTTAACACAGATAGACAGACAGCGGAGTCTCAGTATTAGGGTCCCGTTGGCACCCTTTGGGTACGGAACCATAAAAAGGACGTAAGGTGTCAGTCAAGAGTTCACTATGAAGAAGTTAATGTGCTATTATGTGCAGTTGAAACACGCGGATGAAGTCGCGGGCAAAAGCTAGTACATATATAAGTATACATAGCCATAATCTTTTTTTTTATTACGCCAGATTGTTGCAGCAATTGCTACACTCTGATTTGCCCGCACAAATCAAGCAGAAGCAGGACTTCAGAGTTGTGTTAGAAGATAATTATTGTGTGTGTGTCTGTGTGTGTGTGTCTGTGTGTGTGTGTGTGTGTCTGTGTGTGTGTGTCTGTGTGTGTGTGTGTGTGTGTGTGTGTGTGTGTGCACTGTGCATAGTGCATCGTAAGTGACAAATCTCTCATTGCAGAATTGGATTAACCATAATATTACCTATCCATTAGCTAACTGCATAGGCTTCAAAAAAAAATTACCTTCTGATAGACCCTGTACTCGATGAACATAAGTAGAGCCCACAGAACCCCTCCGCTGACTAACATGCACGTCATGTATCGCATAATACCCGGCTCTTCCCAGTCAAAATACGCGTTCTCGCGAACTGAAAACGTAAAGCACATTAGGTACTGTACTGAGTGTACAAAATCAAATAAAGTAATCACATCACCAACACGCCATCATTGTAATGCCAAAACGAAATTAAACTTTAAGTACGCACACATAAGCCACTATTAGTATGTTACAGTTCGAATGACTATAAAGCTACAGAGCTACATGCAGACGCACGCACACACACACAAACTTTCGCATTTACCGGGTGTGGCCTGTAATATGAGCAAACATTAGTTCAGCGATTTTAAAAGTAGTTAGTTTCTTCATTTTTATTACACTTAAGTTTATTCGAAGATTGAAAATACAAACTGAAACTTTCTGGTTTTTTGTGCATCTATATTTCAGTTTGTATTTTCAATTTAGGTTTTACGGGATGACCGTAAAAGTAAAAATTTGGAATTGAAGATGTAAAAAAATTGTAGCAGGCGACGTCAGTTGTATTCTAGGAGGACGTACATTGATAGCAGTATTTAATTTGTATGAAAAAAAAAGTGGCCAAGATCGTGTCGGACACGCCCAAAATAGGGTTCCGTAGAAATTACGAAAAAAAATAACTAATATTTTTCTAAGGATTTCGTATTTTATACGGAATCTTCCAAGTTTAGGTACATTAATACCTTAGGCTGCTATTTACTCTTAAACTACTAATAATTCTCAAGCAAACTTAGCCGTTATAGTTGTCCTTGAAAGTTTGATATACTTACTACCATTCCGAATTTTTTCAAATTTTTCCACCCAGATTTTGATTGATTTTTTTAGACGGGGGGGGGACGCTCGATTTTAATGAAAATTTGCACTTTAAAGTTCACTTCATCTAAAAATCGTTTTAGCAATCCCGTAATGATTTTAAAAGACCTATCCAACGATACCCCAGACTACAAGGTTGGATGAGAAAAAAAAACACCCCCACTTTACGTCTATGGGAGCTACACTAAAAAATTTTTTTTTTAATTTTTATTTTACCATTTTGTCGGCATAGTTTACATACATATTTGTGCAGCTTTCTAGCATTGATAGTCCCTGAGCAAAACCGTGGACGGACAGGACAAAACTATATAGTTCCGTTTATGCCATTTTGGCTCCGGAACCCTAAAAAGGAAGATACAGACTCCATTATTTTTAAAAGTCGCTGAATTAATTTTGTTCAGTTTGACGAGGAGGATCTATGTTTTAATTTTTTGCTCGTATTATATATCCGATCCGATCCGATCGTAAAATCCGTCAGATCATGACATTCCTAGGGATATCATGAAACGCTACCATTTCATGATTTGGCCAGCTAAGGTCGGCCAAAGACCTCCGATTCTAATCTGATTCTTTTCTGTTCTGTGCTCACACACTATTAAATATTAGGTACACAAAATGGAAAGAATGCCACATACCACAACAGGAAGGGAAGTTGTTGTTGCACATGATTTCCATGCTGCACTCGTTGATATTAGGCAGCACTGCGGACAGGTAGTCGCAAGCCTGCATGCACGACCACTCGGTCAGTCCGACCATATTTAATGCACTGCAATACACGATTAATGATCCAACTACGGGACTAAACAATATTGCCTTACAGTGCTAAGTACCCTTCACACCCAAATTTCCTTAACATTATTAAATATTGTGCGCGTATTGCGGCAGCCACCGAGTCGCGTTGCACCTAGAAAGATTATTGAGTATGATTGTGACATACCAAAGGGAGTGATTTGAAGGGATTCACTCTATTTAAAATGTAAGACAAACATTATTATTATTTTCTAAAAATAGTCTAATCCTCTTTGCTGAAAATAAACTTCTTTTCTCATCTCATCTTTAAATCTTTTGCCAATATTTATTAGCCTATATTTTGTTTTACTACTGTCCTCTTCACTTCCACGTCTACCTATCTAAGCTACATTCGGCCACTTTGTCAGTTCTGTACCCATGCCATCCCAGCATCTCCACCTCGACCTGCCTTGCCGTCGGTAAGCGTCGAGCGGCACCACGGGGCTGAGTGCGCCTATTTTTGCCATACCTAACTCAAAAGTGAATTGTTTTAATTTACTAACCTAACTGCTCTGACGAGGCTGTAAAGTGGAAAGAATTGCAGGATGGCATCCATAATGTCGGCTACGTGCTGCGTGTCCAACTGCGGAGCTGACAGCGCCTCCACTATTTGCGCACCCATCATACCTAAATATATAAAATAAAACTGTTTGAAGATAATTATACAATTTAGGTAAAGTAGGCTATATACATATGTATACGGTCAGACTGGCCAGACAAGGGCTGCTACTACTACGACTGGCAAACACCAGTATGGCTGACTAGGAAGACTAATTTTTATTAATCAGTCAGTTCGTCAGTTTAAGATAAATAACAACATTCACGGAATCTTTTCACAGAAAAAATCATAGTGAAATCGCTATAAAAATAAATTAGTCACGCAACTTGCTGTGAGAACGTTTACGGTTAATAATCACGAATCTAATTAAAATACTATAAAAAATCAAAGAATTTTAAAATATTTTTCTTTACCTCTAAATACATTGAACTGATCAATTGCAGTGAGATGCGAGTGCACGAGCACGAGCTGAATTTCTGAGCTTACTATTAGGTAACAATACTAAATAATAATTTACCAAATAGAACATTGACGAAGAACATGACGACGAATCCGAGCGCCGGTCCCTTAAAAACATGCGACATGAGGTAGTGGAAAGGCAGCATGGCGAAGCCGTACACCATAAGGGCAAGGTACATCCGACCTGAGGAGAACAAAGAAAATCATCAGTGCTACGTTCCGAAGTCCACTTTTGCTACAATAGACTGTGTGTTTATATCAAAATGATTAACGTTACCCGTACGTACTTTTTTCTATTGAGCCGTTTGTAAACGGCGCCATTGCGGCATTCGGCATTCGAAAGTAGTTAAAAATTAAAATACATTTTTGTAAATTCCGGTCCCACGCAGCCACGGAGTGGGGACATAATTAAACGGACGCTTAAAATCGGAACGGCTTAAAACTTCCTTGTTAATGGCACAAGTTAACCCTATCTGGAAAAGAGTCTCCGATAAGGTTTAACTGTAATATATATTTCCATAATAAGATAATAGATCTTACCTATACCTTTAATCGAGCAATTCTTGTATATATATAAATATATAATCAGAATCTCGGAAACGGCTCCAACGATTTCGATGAAATTTGGTATGTAGGGGTTTTCGGGGATGAAAAATCAATCTAGTTTGGTCTCATCTCTGGAAAAACACTGGATACCGAGTTATTGCCCGAGCGGAGCTCGGTCACCCAGGTACTAATATTTAGATGGTATTCCGCAGATCGTAATTTGATAACGTTGACCAACGTTGACTTACCTAATTCAGCAAACGAACTAAGGCCGATGACGCTAAAGGCAGCGCAGGATATAACGATGAATATGCAAATGATCAGGAACCACGCCCAATCAAATAATGCCGCGCTGCCCCACATGATCACAGGTTGAATGCCGGCCGCCTTTTGCAGAAGATTGGCTCTCGATACACGTTCCTAATCATTCAAAAAGAAAGCAATACAGTAATCATGTTCTTAATTGAAAACCACATTGAGAGTAGTTATTCTAAAATGTTTTTTTCTGAAACCATTATAAATAGCAAATATTTTTTTATGTATTTGGAACCCGAGATTGCACTACGAGGAAATTTGTTTCAAAACTTACTTTGATGTAGAACATGATGAAAACTGCACTGACGATTCCAAGACTGTTTCCGATTCCGGAGGACAGTTGCATCGATAGCATGGTTACTACCGCTTGCATGTTGCTCTGAAGGTACATCAATTTAAATAAGTAAGGAAGCCATTAGCTATTTCTTCAAACGTAGGTAGGTACAGTCATGATCGTTAATTTGGGACCAACTTAAGATTGAATATCTGTCATTTCGTATTACAATTCAAAGGACTTTTTCACGAAATGGGTCCCAAATTAACGATCGTCACCGTACCTACCTAACCTCTTACATAAATAATTAAAATGTTTTGTGGAAAGAAATACACCTTTTTTAAAATGTGTCCGCTTTTGCTAAGCGAGCAACGACTTATAAGTTAGGTATCTACTGTGTTGTTAATGTTACCTGATCCCTGTAGTTGGCTTGGAGCGGATAGTTATACACGCTGAGGTTGGCCTGAGGACTGCGCGCCTTGAGCAGTGCCTCGTGCACGGCGGCGAGCGAGGTGGCCACGTCGTGGTAGCCGAAGTTGCTGAACCACGCGGTCGCGCTCTCCGCAGCGAACGAGGCACCCGTCAGCATACGATGGCGAAGCACTCCCATTTGAGCGGGGTCGGTTGTCTGAGCACACAAATAATCAAGTTTCAACATCATCATCATCACTATTATTGCCAGCAGTAGGACGTCCACTGTTGAACATAGGCATCCTCCATAAAATAGATATCTCCAATTGCTTCGCTAGGAAGCGGCCTGCATCCATCGTGAACCTACGGCTTTAACCAGGACATCCGACTATCTCATTGGTGGACATCCTACACTGCGCTTGCAAATTTACATGCTCGAATATAATCATATTTGTATCACTAAAAGCTTTATAATTAAATATATAAACACACGTTATTCAAAAATGTTTGCATTATATAGCAATTCATTATCGAAAAAAACTTACCCTGTCTAGATAATAGTCATCAATCGGTTGACTCTCCACTACCGTGAGTTTCATGGTATCAATATTGGCAGAGTCAAACATATATTGGTAAGCTGCCATCGCAAGAGCCCCGAGCGAAGTCGATGAGCCTGTACCATTGTAGGTTAGCACTGTTTCTGTTTCCGAGTAGCTGGAAACATTAAACACTACATCAAACAACTCTATCAGCTAGGAGTAACCGAGAAAAAGTTAAGTTACATTTTGTCGATGACACACTGTAATGCCGCGTAACTTATAATGGCTAATGCCGAGTATCTGACTAGAGGAAAATTTCACACGAGAGCGTTAAAATTAAAATGTCTTTGTGTTTATATGCCGCAGGGAAATGATAAAAACAGGGATTTGATCAAATTCCTCAGGGATATGATCAAGTCCTTGGAGATGATAAAAAAACATCGCGTTGTATCATTTCCCTTGCGGAATTCAGTGATTTGATCAAGTCTCCGAGCCGTTAGGGGAATGATAGAATTATGGCAATGGCCGATGGATTTCATCATTTCTCTTAGCGATTTGATCAAATCCCTGAGCTGTTCTAGGGAAAAGATAAAACGAATCATTTAAGTCAATTCAATTTGAACATTTTACTTAACACGCCTAGTTTTTATCAAATCCCTATACATCATCATCATCATTAGCCTATATACGTCCCACTGCTGGGCACAGGTCCTTTCTTGGGTGAGAGGGAATGTGAATTAGTCCCCACGCCACGCTGGCCCAGAGCGGGTTCGCATACATCCTTGAATTTCTTCGCAGATATATACAGGTTTCCTCACGATGTATTCCTTCACCGAAAAGCTAACATAACTGTCAAATGATATTTTGTACATACATACGTTCCAAAAAACTCATTAGTGCGAGCGGGGGATCAAACCCGCGACCCCGCCGCGACGACGCGAGTTTTAGAAATACGTATTATTTAGTGACATGAAATAATAAGCATACAAAGATACAAAATGTCAAAGTGTCAGAGGGACCGCACGACACGAACTTCGAGTTTCGAGTTTCGTAGTACCACTGCAGCCGCGAAATCTCAAATTTCCTACTTTTGTAGGTTACGCCGCATTAACCATTGTTGGTTACGCAGCATTGTAGTATCATCGACGATTTATTAATTAACTCAATCCAAAAAATATGAACTAAAAACCTACTTACCCCTGTCTGAGTGTCAGGGCACGCGGCACGACGGTCTCCGAAACAGACATGACCCATTGCAGAATACCGAGCGTGGCGTTGATCTGAAACACAGGCACTAACACCTGCAGCAGAAGCAGCATCCATGAGCGCTTCCACACCAGCCACAGCTTCAGCCACATTGCCAGTACATGTTGCACCCACAGCCTCGGCCCGCTCAATGTCGCATTGTCTTTATCCACTGGAACAAATCAATAGCTATGAGGAAAATACAAACGGAGACAAAAATGCGCTCGTTGAATAAAACGCATATATATAATACCAGTACATTTGTGTCTTAGGCTATGTTTCCACCAAAGATATGTGAGGATGTGTTGCGAGGGATGTGTTTTTCATAAACCAATAGAAACGCTTCATTTACCTATCCTCGCACAGCATATCTCTAGTGGAAACAACTGAGCGTAGCGAAAAGAGGTAATTGAAGCGCTTCTATTGGTTCATGAAAAACATATTCTTCGCACGCAACACATCCTCGCACATCTCTGGTGGAAACGGAGCCTTAAGGGCAGAGTAAGTAAGCAAACCAATATTTTATAATATATAAAATATAACGTACCTAGCAAGTGCTGACCAAGGAAGAGTGTCTGTACCTAATGGATTTAGGTAAGGACTTTGATTCCGTTGTTTTTACCCGACTGCGAAGAAGGAGGGTTACGTGTTTGACCCGTATGTATGTATATATGTCTATTCCTATGTCCCCTCGTAACTACTCAACGGCTGAACCGATTTTGATAAATGATACGTCATTGAATTCGTCTTGATCACGCGAGTATCAAATCAAAGCTAATAATTAGCTCATTCTAAATATATATGTGTTATAATTGTTTTAATTTACCATTTTCACAGAAATATATCAAAAAAGTGTGAAATAAAACAATAAATTTAAAAATCAAAAACCCGACTGCCTTGAAAAATACTAAAAAGAAGAAAACAAGTCTAGTGGGCTAGAACTCTGATAAGAGCTTTTATTAACGATTTCACCTGTTTCCTTATACTATACTAACGAAATTCTTTGCTGTAGTAATAGTACATTGTGTCTTAAGGGCGGTAAATAAGGAATTACGAACGAGAGTCTATTAGAAGCCCTAAGTCGAAGACTGTGAGGGCTTTAATGAGTCGATGTTCGTAATTCTAGTACCGCCCGTGTGACATACATTAAATTCTCGATTCCCGATTAAATATTACGTTTTTTTATGACTAAAATAGCTAACATACATATATCAATAGAAGACACATCAAAGTCAGGCTTCTGCAGATCATCGCTTATCAAGGACCCCGCGGAAGTAGTCGCGTCATCTGATTCCGAGTGTACAGGCGCCACGTCTGAACCCACGCTGAAATCATCAAAGCTTTTAAATGTTCATGTTTTTGTAAATGAAGAAGATAGGATAGAACGTGGCTGCAAGTACACCTTAGAAAACAATGTTGATTTATTTATAATCTTATAGTATCCGAGCGACTAAAATCAAAATCAAACATTTTGAGTTCTGCGATTGCATTGCTTGCCGAAAGATTAACTAAATCAGATAAAATAAAGCTAATAAATTACGCAATTGGTATTGAAAATTTGCAGATTAGAAATAAGGGTGGTTTCAGACTAGCTTTTTTTCTGTGCGTATAAGGTCGTGTTTGTGCATTTAAACCGAACGCACGTTTAGTGTACGCGCGTATTCCTGGCGTGGTTAACGCTCGAAGAAAACAAAACCGCAACTAATTAACTATGTCAACACGCATTTGGAAATGTAGTTAAAGAACCCATCATATCTGAAGAAGTTTGCGGGCTGCGTGGAGAACTATATCTTGTCGTGGTGTAAAGAAGAGAACTATATCTTGTCGTGTGAAAACTTAAATGGCGGTGGGCGGGACACTTAGCTCGATACAAGGACAAAAGGTGGACAATACTCACAACTAAATGGAAGGGTCCCATTGGAAAAAGAAGAGTTGGCAGACCCTATAAAAGATGGACAGATGACATAGTGGAGTCAGCCGGACAAGACTGGCTGAAAAAAGCGGAAGATAGGGAGACTTGGAACAAGCTGGAGGAAGCCTACACCCAGTGAGGGGTCCAAATCTACGGAAACTAGTACTAACACAAATAAATAAACTAAGGAATTACTAACAATACTAACAACTTGCTAATTATAAAAGAAAAATAAGTATAGAAACTCCTGTAAGTATTTGGAAAATAAAAGGCATTATTATTATTATTATTATAATAAACAATTTCCTATTTCAAACCAAACCGCATCTGTACGCGCGTACACATCCCTCCAAAAACGAGCTTATACGCACAAATAAAACGTTAGCCCTAACTACTAATTAAAATTAAAAAAAATGGTACAAATACTTAATGCTTCCTTATCTCATGGTGACAAAAATCTTACACAACATTTGTACCTATTATTTCCTTATTTCATTATGACTCATTTTAGGAATTATTTGAACTATAGGTAAACATTAAAATATCCATGAATCTAGTGATTAGTGGGATTACAATTGAAATTCATTTATCAAGAGAGTAAATACAGATACAACCAACATGTCGAATAACTTTGTTTATTGCACTAAATCGCAACTAACTTACGTCAGTGCATGTGCACTAACAATCATAAATCAAGTGTTGTAATCAAGTATTAAATCGTTTCAACAGGAAAGTACAAGTATTTATGCTCACTAAGGTAAACATATTAGTTAAGTGCTATTGTACTCACGACATGAAAACATCTTCAAGTGTCGTTGCCGTTAAACCATAGTTTTGAAACTTAACGTTATCTACGTTGCTCTCCAGATCGCTCAAAATCGCTTCAAACAAATGAGCCTGCTCATTAGTCAGCGCGTATGTTATTTCAGTACCTGGAATAATAAAGAACTTGTGAAACCCAGGTGAATCAGATTCTTACCTAAATAGGTGGGTAGATCTATTTCATTGATAGGTACTCAATGACACAAATCCGGCTGATCTAATAAATTGAATCGGTTTTTTTTTCAGAAAAAAGTTCTTGATCAATAGCGGTCTTTTCAAGTAGATCTTTTAAGTAAAAATACCTGCATGCTTAGGTACTCATGTTTAGATCTCACGGTAGGATTGATTGACTACATCGTAGCTACTTAAAGGTCTAGCTTGGGGTTCAGTGGCGGCGCAAAACCTAAATTTGGCGCGGATAAGATAGATAATTTTGCGAGGCCCATGTCGCCTACGCCTAGCGCCGCCTCTGTTGGGCTCCAAAGTTTGTTAAGGTTACGATTACCATATTAAGGACTTACCACGATCCTCTTTAATCGTTATGTCGGGGATGTATTTATTGATGATCTCAGTGCAAGCCTCGTATTGGAAACCATGTCTTTTGACCACGACGAGCGTATAGCCGACGCCGTAGTGCCGCTTGAGGAAGTAGGGCGAGCCGACGCACTGCAGCCGCCCGCCGGCCATGATGGCCACGCGGTCGCCGAGGATGTCCGCCTCGTCCATGAAGTGCGTCGTGAGGATCATGGAACGACCTTTATAAAGTGTAAGTATACCCAGTGCCATCCACGAAGACGCGTGATTTGTCAAAATTAGACATTAATGACATTGTAATAAGAATCCGGCACGCGTCATCGTGAATGACTCTACCTATATCTCTATATATTTATGCGTATTGACTCTCTAGTCAATACGCATAAATCTACAGTAATTCCCAGACACGTCGCTTCAGGTAGCTCTTGAGGTATTTTTTGGGGTTGAGTGGCCTTTAGGGCCAAATACCCTAGGTCCTTACTTTTGTTTACTTCTTTTTAACCGACTTCGAAGGAGGAGGTTCTATGTTCCAATATTTATATTTTTTTCTATGTATGGTCACCGATTACTCAGTCAATTGTGGACCGATTTTCAAAATTCTTTTATTATTCGTAAGAGTACTCTATTGAGGTAGACACATTGTCACCAAGTCAAGATCTGATGATGGGATCCTAGGGAAATCGAGGGCAAACCTCAAATTTTATAGGCATACCTATGGCAATATAGGCATTTTTAGAATTAAGATAAGCATTTCATTCAGAAAGTATCATTTAGTAAACTGGACCTGATGAAGAAGACCGTAGATGACGAATGGAACTCTTCAAAGCTAAGTAATGCTCGCTCGTCTATAAACAATAATGATTAGTTTACCTAGATAAGCGACTAAGAAGAAGTTAATGATTCCTTCGAACTGATCTGATGCTGAAGCCGGAAGGTAGGCAACGGAACTCTGTTATAAAACAACGTAACTAAGCCGTGTTTGGGCTTAATGGAATCGTTTTGAGATGTACCTACTTTGGCTACAAATCACTTAAAAAAAAATTAACATATAAGTAAAACCGACTCCAAAAAAATAACAAAAAATGATAACCAACTACAAAACTCAGCACGATCCAGCAGTATATAGATTGAAACCCATGGTATGTAGGTGAGGTAGACGACTATTTGTTCCACTTTTGCTGGGTCGTGTTGAGTCACCGACTTCGAGTACCTAAAAAAATATTTTCAAGGGTTTTGTAGTCGGTTCCATATTTTGTTATTTTTTTTTTTTGTCGTTTTTACTTTTTTGCTAAAAATGTCTTTAATTTTGTTTTTTATTTTAATTTTAAAAAAGTTGCTTTATAGGAGATGGGGGCGTACAGTCGAGAAAAATCCATTATGGATGACTCGGATGAGGGGGTCCAGACAGTGCCGGACTCTCACCGACTAAAAAACCCGGTTGTACGTCCTACCTGGAGCTCTTAAGTTATTATGTGTAATATTTACCCGACTTCTCCCGCTGCAACAGGTCCCAGAGCGCGCGGCGCGAGGCGGGGTCCATGCCGGAGGTGGGCTCGTCCAGCAGCACCACGCGCGGCGACCCGCTCAGCGCGATGCCCACCGACAGCCGCCGCTTCTGCCCACCCGACAGACCAGCCGCTTCATAGTCACGCTAAGTCAACATACATTAGTATTAATTAATACTAGTCCAGTCCAGAGTTGTAAACCACTAGATCTAGCAGTTGAATGCCTGTGTTTTCTGTACTGCTTGCTATGTGTTGGTGTGCAATAAAGAGTTATTGTATTGTATTGTTGAATTGAAAATCCGGGATTTCTAAAAATCCCGTGGAAATGCCCAAAAATTACATCTTGGTCTTCATAAACGTTTGTAACGTGGCAAACCTCCGCAGTGCGCAACTGGCCGCTTGCAAAAAAAAAACAGATTCCAAATGATTGATTGATACTGTTTTGTTTTTTTCCTGTCATTGGAATAGTATAGACTATGCAGCATTAAATTGAGCATGAGCCTTGTTGGAACTTAATTACTTATGATGCTTCTTTTTTATCATCACGTGATGAGATAAATATTGGATACAATATTTAAGCACCTTGATATTAATTAGATTTCAATAGCTTATCTACTGATTTATTAATTTAAAAATAGTTTTGTGGCGTCAAAACAAAACGATGATGGCGAGTAAAGAATTTATATAAGTTTTGCAGGATTCCAAAAAAGGCGTGATAATCTAGTGCCTACCATTATGGCCTCTCAAGCAGAAAGGATCGTGTTAATGTTAAAAAATGTTTTCAGTAATGTTGTTGTTCTTTTATTCTAGTGTTCATTGAGAACTCGCTTGGTTCGTTCTTTCTACTTATACTAACTAAGTATCTGACTACCAAACGTGAGATGGATATATCCGGAAATGTGAAGAATTCCGATGTTATTCCTAATCTCGATATTGCACCCTTCACAGGTGTTATCGTGCGTTGTGACGATAAATAAAATCGATGCCTTATAAAATCCATTTTTGCGACCATTTATTTTACTTCATATGATAATAAACAGGTTGCGGAAAAGTGGATAATCCATATTTATGTTTATTTCAGGATGATCTACATTAATTCAATCATATACATTAAATTATGTACCTTTTCCTCAAGCTCCAACTTGGCGATCAGCAGGTCGATGTCATCCTTCAACTCCTGGCCGCGTAGACCCTTGAGCCGGGAGAAGAACTCGAGGTGTTCCCGCACTGTGAGCTCGTTGAACAGCACGTTGTGCTGCGGGCAGAAGCCGAGGTGCGCGCGCGCCGCCGCCGTCTGCTGCGCCACGTCGTAACCCGCCAGCCACACCGACCCGCTGCTCACCTTTACGTTACCTAACGCATGGTTTAATAAAAGGGTCAAACAACTTTTAGGGGCTGTTTCACCATCCATTGATTAGTGTTAACCGACGGTTAAATGTGATGCCGTCTCCGTCTATTCGAACAAAACAAATAGAGACGGCATCACACCTAACCGCCAGTTAACACTAATCAATAGATGGTGAAACAGCCCCTTAGTGTAGTATTCTCTCCCGTAACTCAGGAGACATCAGGATACACTTTGTTAGAAAAATGTTTGCAAGAGAGAGAGAGAGAGAGATTAGGAGGTCGCCTGGAAGGAATTGCCTTAAAACTGTCACAAGTCCTAACTTTTACTTAAGTTTGTAACTTAAGCAACTGCATGGTCACCCTACATTACATTGCATCAGATTGCATCCATTTTAAATTAAAAATAAAGGACTACAACTTTCGTCTGTTTTATATACTTGCCTAACTCCAATTTAAATTATATTTAATGCAAAGCAAGAGAACATGGCAATATGGCATGAATATCAATTATGTACAGTCGAACAAATCGTATCATGACCCAGGGTGGAACCTTTTAATAATCAATTTCACTATGATTACCTTGACAAAAGGATGAGATGTCAACATGACATTAGTAGCACAAAGGTTCCACCCTGGGTCTTGATTCAATTTGTTCGACTGTACCTACATACATACATTCTACCCTGCGTAGGTCACAGTTTTTATCAATCGTAAACAATAATAGATCATTATACCTAACCTGATTGGTCGGCCGGTGTAACACAACACCAATACATAAGTAACTAACATAATTGCTTATTATGTACAAACCTGTGAGCATGGATATCGTTGTGGATTTCCCGGCACCATTGTGTCCAAGCAAGACAGTAATTTGATCATCATAAATGTTCAGAGACAAATTATTGACAGCTACATTTGCCCCGTATATTTTAGTTAGATTCTGCAAAGAAAAATGAACATGTATCGTTGTTTTTAAAAATAATGTAGATTTAACCGCGTAAAACCGCTTAATTTAGTAGGTACATTCGTCAAAGCTAATGGCAAACTTTACATTAAGTTTGAAATTCTAAAGATGAAAATTTGATGTGGGCCTTACGAGGATAAATATGTTTGTATGAAAATTACGTACCGTCATTTTCACTCCAATTGCGTGATCGTTGGGATCCTTCTCCATTATAATATCTTGAGTATTGTCGGTGTCCATCCCCACTAAAATTAAAATCGCGTATTAGTAACTAGTAAATTACTTTTAAAGACTAATTAAGAAATAACCTTCTTCTATCTGGGTTTTAAAAAAATGTCTAAATTGACCCTTGAAACTTATCGATTTTGAGGTAGGTACATATCAGCTTTTGCAGAAATACCTAGTGATGTTATGTATTTTTCACTTCTCATGCTCTTAAAATATTCCTTTAGTCCCTGTGTATCGGGACTAAAGTTCCTTATTAATCTCTAGGGATTAAAGTTTTTTTTTTTTTTAATTTACTAAGGAAACCCTAAACAGCCAATAACGGAGGATTATCGCCATTTTCCAGTGATTGTCTATAGACAATCAAATTTAAGGGCGTAGAACAAACCTCAAAATGACATTTTTACATAGATAAACATTTATAAAACACGTTTTAATTTCGTGAAACACAAATAATTATTTCGAATATGGATCTATTTATTCAACTATATTAAGGATGAATTCATTTTATTATGCGTGGTCCATTTAGTTTCAAAATAGTTTTCAAGTTTTAATCTGTTGGCTAAATATGCAAGCTGTTGGCAAAATTTTTTTGCCATTTGAATTTTGTCCATCTATATGTCCATTATCCAGTCCAGTCGTATTGAGCGTAAAAAAAGTGATATTGTAATCTTGAACAGAAAGTCTTTTTTTTCCTCGCATTCAAAGTGAAAAGTAGAGTGTTAAACGCGAGATTAAACAATCGTAATAACACTCGAACTATAGCCACATATAAACATCTCGTATCATTATGGCTTGTTTTAGTCCCTTGTTGAACAATCAACTATTTATTGATCTTTGCAGATTTTATGTCTTATGTAGGTACCTAATTTGATACCTATGTATGTATCTGTTATACGAAGTGATTTATGGGGGATTATTATAATGCCCGGGCATTATAAATAATGACAAGCTGTACCGGGCGAAGAGATAATTATTATCTAAACTTCAGTATTAATCACATTTTCGGGTCATTATGAATATTGCTACATGATTGTTGGGCAATTTGATTACAACTGATTTTTGGGCAACTGTATTTCTCGGGAAAACGTCTGAAACTTGTGTCTGAAATTGAGACTTCCCTAAAAGAAGTTTCGGAATGGGGTCGACTTAATTTAGTCCGCTTTAATCCCACAAAGACACAGGTTTGCGCGTTTACCGCAAAAAAGTCTGCGTTTGTCGCATCACCTCTTTTCGAGGGCACTCCCCTAGCTACCACATGAGCCAGTATCGGAATTCTTGGTATTGACATTTCGAGTGAAGTCCAGTTCCGCGGTCATTTGGATGGTACCTAAGGCTAAATTAGCCTCGAAGAAGCTCGGCCTGCTCAACAGATCGAGACAGTATTTCACTCCGGCCCACCCGCCTCCAGCTTTATAAGGCGCAGGTTCGCCCACATATGGAATACTGCTCTCATCTGTGGGCAGGGGCTCCTCAGTACCAGCTTCTCCCTCTGGACCGCATACAACGGAGAGCAACTCGAATAGTCGGCTGCCAACGAATTTCTGATTGCCTCCTTGGCGCTGCGTAGAGAAGTAGCTTCATTGTGCATCCTCTATCGCATTTACAACGGGGAGTGCTCCGAGGAGTTATTCGGGTTGATCCCCGCCGCATCCTTCCGCCACCGCCCTACGCGACAACACTTCTATCCTCACCATATAGATGGTTGGCTTGGCAGTCTTCTACTGTGCATTTTTCCAGAAATTTCCTGCCTCGCACAGCAAAGCTCTGGAATGAAGTTTCACCTGCCGTATTCCCGGACCGATATAACCTTCAAGCTTTCAAAAAAAGAGCGTACTCCTACCTAAAAGGCTGGCAACGCACTTGTGACTCATCTGGTGTTCCAGGTGTCCATGGGCTACGGTAATCGTTTACCATCAGGCGATCCGTTTTCCTGAAAACTGAAGCCTAATTTCATTCAATCGGAAAGTTAGGTGCGACGACGAGCACAGCGAGAAGGAGCGTGTTAGGTTCAACTATGATCAAAATAAGCCAACTATAAGACCAGCTATGCCAGAATGCGGGCTATCGCGTATGAATTCGCCGCTAGAGGCGCTAGTGTAGCGTGAGGTCTCCGAAATGTCAAATCTCATAGTTTTTAGGTGAGCTACGCGGGTTTATTTATAATTAGAATAATTTTATGAATATTTTGCAATATCTGAAATTAATTATGGCAAATATGCGTTCCGTGGCAATGAATGTCTGTGTTTTGAGACAGTTTTGTCTTTCGGAAACCTTTGCCCACCCTTTTTTCCACACAAAACGGGGACTATGGAACACTGTGGCATGCTCGATATTTTTATGGTACGGTTTTAAGGTGTATTACACACATGATGATGATGGGTACATATGATTTTAATCTAAACTTTGTTTTCATGCCCGTAATAACAGACTTTAAAAGCCATACTTAAAAATCTCACGCAACAGTGCGCCATCTAGTGAGACAAAAAACGATAGCCCTCATTGAATTAACGTATATAACTTACTTCACAGTTATTGAGAGATATTTAATTATAGGTACAGGTAAATCTATGCATCTATATAACGAAGGAATTTTATATCAAAAATAAATATAATACTAATGAAGGATATATTTTTATTACTCTGCCCAAAAGGCGATAGACATATGTATAATGAACGGGAAATTTAATTATTTGAATAGCTATTATCATATTCCCACTCATATTGATCATTATTCATAATGCCCGGGCATTATGAACCGATTTATCACTTGGTTCATAAAATATCTACTCTTCATATTAGCATGTTGTTTTTATGCCGTTGTCTAATAAGATAAAATGTTTTGTTTTTTGATTAGACAGAATTTTCATGTCACCAAAATTCTAATATACTCGTCAACATTATCGGGTAAGCTATACCTACCGTTTAAAATTCTGACTGGGTTTAAGAGCTTTCAATAAATTTATCTATCTTATCGTTCGTAGTTTTCAATTTTACGTTTTATGATTACCTATGCCAGAGCAATTTTTATTGCGTTTAAAGATAACGATTCTAAATCAAGCCTATTATCATGATCCGTTTGCCAGGTGTATAGGTAAAATGACTCAGAATCATTTGCATTGTCAACTCTATGACTGTGACTAATAGGTACCTACTTATCTTAATTTTTTTGCCAGTACTAGTATACCAAAGAGGAAGTGCGGAATTCTTATGAATTTCGTACATCTCTCTTTCGCTCTTTTTTCGGACAGTCGACCAAGCAAGTGCTTTATCTTTTTTTAAGTATTTTATTACTATTCCTACCTCAGAACAGAAAAAAAACAATTAGGCTGATTGTCATATTGACTTATAAAGTTATATATGTTACAATATTATTTGATATTTTGAGCTGTACAAAGATTCAAATCTTACGGCGGTAAAGCAAGGTTTTTGTCGACTGGGAAAAATGTTTTTTCTCTAAAAGTAATTTTTTAACTTCCTGCATTTCTAAATGTCAGAAGGTTTCAAAGTTACTGGGTACAGTTTTGTGCGCCTTGTTCTACTTTTAATCTTATAGGTATAATAGAACTGGTATAGTCACTCGATTACCATTATTTTATCCTGAGATATAGGTACGAGTTTTATTGGTTTTAATAACAATGTTTTTCAAAAAAGCGATCTTTAGTTGTTTGCAGCTTGAGTAAGTAAGGGGGCGTCCACTAATTATGTGAGGTCTTTAAGGGGGGGCGGGGGTCAAGTAAAATCTTTCCAAATCTCACATGGGGAGAGGGGGGGGGGGTTAACAAATATCACGTATTTTTTTCAACAGATAACCGTGTAAAATTGCGTCAAAGTAAAGTTTATTAAATTATTAATTTACTTTTATCACATTTATTTTTATCACAGTGATTTTAAACTACGGCAATATTCTTAAATCACAAATATAGTCTTTGGTAGTCGTAAATAAAATTAATAGAACAAATATTTTTTTTGTATTTTCCTTTTTTAAATCCAACGGGTTTACAGCCAAAACACATTTCAAAAAATCTCACGTGAGATTTGGGGAGGGGGGAGGGAGTTAAGGAAAATCTTACGAAATCTCACCAAGGAGGGCGGGGGAGTCAAAAAATCCTAAAAAATGTCTCACGTAATTTATGGACGCCCCCTAAGTAGGTTCGGTAGGTAACATAATATTGTACTGATTCAATGACTGACCTGGTACAACTTGACTATTCGGGAACCAGAAGCTCTTCTGCACTAAGAAGTACCAGGGCTTGGGCGCTCCGTACGGCCCCGGCAGCACCTGCTCCAAATATAGCGCCACCAGCATATAAAGCACGCAGTCCAACGTCAGCATTATCACTACGTGCCCAAACGAGAAGCGGTTCGAGTCCGGAGATGGTGACTCCATGAACTCGCCCCATTGCATACCTGACGATCAAGTAGTTGATGATTAACGTACACTTCTTAGACCTAAACATCTTAAAAGGGTTAGAACCCTGTGTTTATTTAATACATTCGCTAAAAAATCTGAAAAAAATATAAATATGATAATCTTCAAGTCTTCAATAATATTATTTTAAATAATTGAAAATGCTATAAATAAGCCAAGTTCAAGCTAGCAGACTAGCGAACAGCACCATGTGTTATTTTACCCGAACCATTCGGAGCCACTTTTGACCCCCTCATATTAGTAATACTGGAGCATCTATAATGGTGCCTCTTTTTATGGTTCCGTAGCCAAAATGGCAAAAACGGAACCCTTATAGTTTCGCCATGTCTGTCTGTCTGTCCGTCCGTCCGCGGCTTTGCTCAGGGACTATCAATGCTAGAAAGCTGTAATTTTGCACGAATATATATGTAAACTATGCTATGATTTCTTTGACAATAATGTATGGGATGAGTATGACATTAGTAACACAAAGGTTCCACCCTGGTACGTGGTTCAGTTTCCTTGCGTGTACCTATACTCAGTAGCAGCTTAAGGGTAGGGCGCGGTGGGGCTACCGCCCAGGGCGCCGGACTTGCAGACCTCTCGCTCATTGAGCGAAGCCTATACTTTCTACAAAATTCCCAAAAGTTGGGGGCGCCGTGGAAATCTCGCCCAGGGCGCTGGAAGTGCTAAAACCGGCACGGCTTAGCTAAGAAAAGGAGCGAATATCCAGAAACCGGCTGCATTAGGTAGACCATTGTCAGAGACTGAGAGATTGTGAGAAAAAAACCCTTACCTCCGGTACTCTCCTTGGCGAGCAGCAGCTGGAAACCGTAGGACATGGCGGTGTTGATGCTGAGGCAGGTAAACGCTTGCACGCCGGCGGACACTTCCACGTCCATCGCCAGCAGCATCGCCGGGATGTACGACACGAACCAGATCACGCCAGAGAACAGAGCCGCCGTGCTCGCTGCATTCACAAATAATTGAAATAATGATACTTAACCACAGCCACATATTTTGACTAAGGTGTAGAGTTTGTGAAGTCAGACCTTGTAGAGTTAGGGCGAGTAGAGTTAGAAGCTTGGCTCTACATGTAATAAAGCAAGAAGCCACATATTTTGACTAAGGTATTGAGTTTGTCAAGTTAGGCCTTGTAGAGTTAGGGCGAGTAGAGTTAGGAGCTTGGCTCTACATGACATAAAGCAAGAAGCCACATATTTTGACTAAGGTGTAGAGTTTGTGAAGTTAGGCCTTGTAGAGTTAGGGCGAGTAGAGTTAGGAGCTTGGCTCTACACGACATAAAGCAAGAAGCTACATATTTTGAATAAGGTGTGGAGTTTGTGAAGTTAGGCCTTGCAGATTTAGGGCGAGTAGAGTTAGGAGCTTGGCTCTACATGAGATTAAGCAAGAAGCCAAATATTTTGACTAAGGTGTAGAGTTTGTGAAGTTAGGCCTTGTCGAGTTAGGGCGAGTAGAGTTAGGAGCTTGGCTCTACATGAAATAAAGCAAGAAGCCACATATTTTGACTAAGGTGTTGTGTTTGCGCAGTAAGGCCTTGTAGAGTTAGAAGCTTGACTCTACATGAGATAACGCAAGAAGCAACATATTTTGACTAAGGTGTGGAGTTTTTGAAGTTAGGCCTTGTAGAGTTAGGGCGAGTAGAGCTAGAAGCTTGGCTCTACATGAGATAAAGCAAGAAGCCACATATTTTGACTAAGGTGTAGAGCTTGTGAAGTTAGGCCTTGTAGAGTTAGGGCGTGTAGAGTTAGAAGCTTGGCTCTACATGAGATAAAGCAAGAAGCCACATATTTTGACTAACGTGTGGAGTTTGCGAAGTAAGGCCTTGTAGAGTTAGGGCGTGTAGAGTTAGAAGCTTGGCTCTACATGATCTGATAACTTTTTGACAGTGTGTGTCATATGATATGGTCTTGGCACAAATTTTCACGAAAATGTTTTTAGTGTTACATCGCTATCCCGCGGGAACTATGCCATTTTCCGGGATAAATAGCTATCGTATGTCCTTCTCCGGGATTCAAACTATCTGTATACCGAATTTCATCTAAATCGTTTCAGAGGTTTAGACGTGATGAAGTAAAAAACAAACAAACAAACAAACAGACTTACAAACTTTCACATTTATAAGATAGTGGGATAATATTATCCTTATCTACACGTAACCCTGGTATTGCAGATGTTTATGGGCGGTGGTGATCTCTTACCATCAGGTGACCCACTTGCTCGTTTGCCATCCAGTCGAATAAAAATAACAAAAAATACATTGTCGACAAGGTCTCGTTAATGACATTGCATAATTAAAATGTCACTAACCAATTGTCTCGTATATAGGTATAAAACATTGGCACAAAGTTTCAAAAATCATGTAAACGTCAACCTACCTAATAAGTAATTTATTGAATTACTTATTAGGTAGTTATTAGGTAGTTGTTACTTTGCGGAGGTTCATATTAATGAACTAAAACAATAACTTTGCTCACCCGCGACCTTATGATTGCTACGCTTTATGCAAGAAATGTGGGTTCATGCAGTACCTCCACCTCCACACTGTAAGAACACACACAAATCACACAAACCCACCTATCAACACTACCTCACTACACTGATGCGTTTCGAACTCAACTAGAGCTCATCTTCAGAGCAACACAGCCGTTCACCATCAGGACACGTTCTGGTAGCATAGTAAATATTTGACGATTTCGGCAGTTTAGTTGCTTTACAACGATGGTAACCTTGACTGATTCTACGATGATGCAATGCTGATTGCTGATTCATTTACTTGTTTCATGACCTTCTTTATTCAGTAATATACTCGTATGTTATTACTAGGTATTTATTTATTTATTAATTTGCCAAGATCGGAATTTTCGTGAAAAATTTTAGCTGTATAGTGATAATGACTTTTCTTATCGACTTTCAATATAAGCTTATTTATCGTATCATGTAGGTGATGACGATGGCTATTGCCGTATTAACATCTGATTAATAACTTATATTACGGGCATATGCAAATCATTAACAATTCCTGTTGAAGTTTCCTCCTACTGATTTGTCAATTACATTTCAAAAATTTCTACCCAGAGATTATCTGGAAGAGATCGCTCGCTCTTTAGCGATCATCTGTTTTTTTTTTTTAATTTTGTGTTTTGTACTATGTTGTTTTATGTGTCATAACATAATATCGGAAGTAGGTAAATGCGAAAAACGACCAAACTTCAGTCAATGTTTATCTTACCTTTAGAGAATAAGCCGCTGATCATGAAACAGAAGAATATTGTACACGCTAAGTACAGAAGCAGGAAGAAGAAAAGCACTGTCCAGGGGGTGTGGGTGAAGACAGCGTAGTCACTAAAGCCTTCTGCATTGGTGAACCAGTTCACCTAAAAGGGAACAATGAAAATACATTTACGTCGAACATACGCACGTAACGATAACGGCGCACGCGACATTAGCGGTGATATAGATAAAATACTCAATATTCCATTTGGGAAAGTCATTCTAATTCTCTACCTTTATTAAGCTGATGATATTGTCGTTCACTGTTATGGAATTTCAGTGAATCTACAACCTCAGGTCAAGTAAAATGATAGATACCAAGATTTAATTTCAAAGAAACTGAGTTAATTATCGTTTTGTATATGTAGAGGGAAAGAGAAAATGGTGTTAAATTATTAAAACAACTAACCTTTACGAGAATAACGATGAGAATTGCTATAATCAGAAGATATATGAACTGTTTGCAGAACCACGCTGTCCAATGAAGCCACGTCGGTAAACCCATTATTTTCATTGTTTCCTAAAATACGTCATCAGTTTCAATAGTGTACAATATGCATAAAAAAACAAGGTAAGTTCCAGTACAGAGTGAATAATAAAAAGAAAGCAAAAATAAATGTACATTTTTACTCGTGTTGTAAAGCCTTACTTCTTGCCAAATGTCATAGTCTATGTAAATTTGAAGATAAACCGTTTTGAAGTTATTTAAGAAAATACCTAGGCATAAATAATAATTGACCATTGCATCGTTTCTCCGAAACTAGGTACTGTTCAAAAATAGTTCTAATCCTACTTGCATATTACAGGAAAACCTATGAGACTGTAGTTTTAAGTAAGTCAAGTGTCCACCAATGAAACACAAAATTCAAAATCTCATAAATCTTTTGTTTTGACAGATAGAAGTCGGATTTTTTTTATGTACTTAGGGAATTTTATTCGATATCACGTGACATATACAGTACTCTTTAAGAATGTGTAGTAAATCATCAAAATGTAAAAAATGGGAAATTTTCACTTTGTCCACAGTGGTGTACAGAATGAAACACTACATATGTAACAATGAAACGTGAAAACTAATACAATCTGTTTCATAATTTTGGGACGTATTTATGTAATATGTTAATTAAAAAATGCACGAATATAATCAAACAGTTTTAATTACTTTAACTTTAATCGGTTTTATTAGGTGTGTCCCATGCGTACATGTTTCATTGTTGATTATCTAAGGTATTTTATATCAACCTCGAATTTTTGCCTACTAAATTGTGCCATTTTAACACGTAATCTAGTCCACGATAATCTACGAAATATGTTTAATATTAAAAAGTATCAAATATATTGAATTTACAACCATAATTTATTGAAAAATCTACAAAAAATGCTTAAAATCTTTACTTTTGTGTCAATAATACTGAAAAAGCTCCGTAGACACGTGTTCCTTCACGTGACGCTAATGCAAACTGGGGTACAGTGGGGGGGTTCTCAAGGGTGTCCTTACACGATATAGTGCACGATCTGGCAAGGTGGCACTTTAGAAATATCGCAATGTTTCACTGTGTATTTAAGTTTCATTGTTGGACACGTGACCCTATAAGAAATTTTCGTAATATCTAGAAAACACTGAACCCTCTCCACAAGAGTTTAACGTTCAAAATATTTTAAATAATAAATAAAACAGTTTAAAATATTTTCGTTTAGAGATACGGAAACCTAAAATACACATACTCGTAGAAACATTACAAAGTGGCACGAACCTTAAGTTGTAATTCTTTTTCGACAGTAACAGCTCGAACAATATTAACGGCGGTGTAGCTGAAGCTAAGCATTATGAACATGGGAAACAAGAACTGCAGAGCTTCTACCGCGAAATCTTCTATGTACGACGGATGTGGAAATCTTTGCACGTTGACACTAAACTCTTGCATACTTTCGCCAGTAAGGTGCGTAATAAGTTCCATAGATACCACATGCTGTATTGCTATGAACATTTCATTGACGTACCCTGTAATAGTAAACAAAAGTTGTAAATCTACCCCAAAATGACCGAAGTGACTACACTGTACCTTAAAGGTAATTTGACGACGAACTCACTTTATTCATGTTTGCTACTCTAACTCAATGTCTTCGTCGATTCACTATAATTTCTTAATCAATTCTACATATAACTGATAGTTACCAGGGTCATTGCCACCTTCCCATGAGAAAGGAAATCTAGGTCCAGGAGTCTCGAAATACGGAAATACTAAATCTGTTCGCCACGATTGCCCTCCCTGACCGTAAAACGAATTCTGTCTCGGTCTTTCAGGAAATCTCAATGAATACCTTAAATCGCCCGTCAATTCCGTGGCACCTGTGAACAGATGAATGAAACGATGTGACGAATGAGTGATGAGACTCATAAATCTCATAATATTGCACCATGATCAATTAAAACATACCGTAAAGATCATCACTAAATTCTACAGCAGCTATAACTTCTCTAGTAATTTCTTCTGAGGAATAAATACTTCTTAAACTTTCACTATTATTATAAGCATGTACTCTTATAAGTTTTTTAATTATATCTGCAATAATTGTCCCATTTATTGAATCAGGTATCTCGGGAAGATCTGGAAGGTCTGGTAACTCTGGCAAATCAGGAAAGTCGGGAAAATTAAACTCTGGGAATAGCTCCAAGATTACTGATATAAGGCTTCTTATATTTCTCGTAATTAAAGTAGTAACTGCGCTTCGTATCACATCGTCCAAGACTGGACTTTCAGGTGAATATGCTATTGAAAGCCGAGTCACGTTCATCCCTCCTCTGAAAGCAAAGGAGTTTTAGAAAAATATATTAAGGTAACACAAGTACAGTGTGTCGGTTTTCATACGCTCTATGGGTGATGGGACAAGCAATAACGTCGCCCGTGAACACCCACAAAATAAGAAGAAGGTAAAGACATTTTATAAAGAAACTGTGAACGTGATTAAGTGGCAATAAGAACAAGATATATATATCGTTCACCAATTATCGAAGTAGATGTCCATTACCGTATGCTGCTTTCTTTTACGTGTCATTAATCGAAAAATATTACTTACATGACAGGTAACGAGTAATTGAGTGTGCCTGCTGGGATCACTGGGTAGGTGGACACGTCTCGCGTGGCTGGTTCAATCTCTGAGCGGAGGATGAGCACCAGAGCCATTGTCGCGACGGGCAGAAGCACTTCGGCGACGGTCTGGATGCGGTGCCGCCATTGCTGCAGGAAGTTCTTCCACATCAGCAGTCGGAATTTGGTGCCAGCGCCAGTTGTCCTCGCCCCATCACGCGCCCTCATCGCGCACTGAAAATTAGATTCAATGCTACATTCGAAAGTAATGAGGGTAAAGAGGCTTTTGGTCAAGCTAACCGGAATTTGAATTCGTATCTCGCTCATACGTCATCACATCACTGCAATCACACACCCATCACACCAGTCCAGAACGATACGCACGAATATTCCGCATAATGCCAAAAAAAACATCTAATTTTCTGTGTATGAAGCTACAGATTTTACAAACATTTGACGTGCATTAACTACATTGCACCAATAACATAAGCACAACAAACTCTACTACGAGATCTGACTAGAATTATGGTAGAGTTCCTTATCTAGCAAAAATTCATATTGATAGGAGGGTATTGTTATCTGTTTTATCTTATGCGTTATGAGAGTTAATATGAAAGCGGAAACAATATTTAAGTATTTGAATATGATCTACCGGCGCCTGTTACACGTCAAGTGCATATAAAACAAGCGTTTCCTATAGAGCTTTTCATAGCGTTATAACCGTCCGATATTCATTAATAATTCCTTTCTACTTGTACGCATTTTAGTTCGCCGTTGACTAGTGCTCATTAAACATTGTGTACTTTACACAAGCGTAGGAAAACTACTGACTCAGCTTTTGAGCTGCAGACGGGTGGCTTAGCTTTAGCTTTAACTACCTCCACCTCGTGTACTTAGTTATCATTAGTTATTGAGAACGAACTATACCTGCCAAAATGATAAATTCGGTGCGTCAACCAAGTATCTACTCACGCAGCTCATATGCAGCTGTAGCTCGTAGGCTACACGTGGTCTAACCATACATACCTTATCAAGAATACAAACTGAAACATAGATGCACAGAAAAACCAGAAAAAGAGACCAGCGCTGGGAATCGAACCCATGTCCTCAGCATTCCGTGCTGCGTGCCATACCCCTACACTACCACTGGACAGGAGTACAGACACGAATTTTTCCTGTGCACCACATATCTCAGCTTGTTTACCCTTACTTAGTCACTTAAGCAGCGACACTGGCGACATCTATGTTTTCAGCCCTCATCGAGAAACTTTAAACTCTCCATTGGATTTAACCCTATCAGGCAATACAATGTCACTGTGACATTTTCTGTGAAATACCCGCTGGACTAAACCCATACAGTGGGTCAACCAACCATACAATCGATCATTCTTTAAAGTATCTGGGCAGCTTTTGTGATATTTCTCACACTGGCTAAGTCATCTAACTATCAAATTATACTGATATATGGATTTTACGGGATGACCGTAAAAGTAACAAAATTAAGAGTGGCAAATAGTAAACACAACATCCTAGTGTCAAAAAACAATCTTAAGTTCATTCATACCTTTGCGAGTCAGTGTGTGATTTTGACAGACGTAGCGGCGGATTAAATTTCAGTAAGGTTTAGATAAAGTATTATTGATAAATCATTTGAATCAAGATTTACCGTAGAACGTTCTTACATTTATAATATTAGCAAGGATAAAGATTTTTAACACTATAAGGAAACAAAATTTATATTTCTCAATGAAATTCGAGTGATATAAGAGTGTTTGTAATAAAGTTAAAAATAAATCTCTACCGCTCTACTATAATATTCAGACACTTACCGGTACTTTTTGTGCCCTATAAGAACTTTGTGTAATGTTTAGTTGACGTTTTTGTTGAGATTACATTACTTTTTGATAGGTGAACAATTTACATAGGTACTAATTCTACTGTTATATAGTTAACTATCCTATGTTTTTACATTTTAACTTTTCATGATCTAACCATTTCCTGATGAAGGTAAGAACCTTTATTAGTACTGTTCGGATAAATTCCTGTATCTGTGCAGTTTGACCTTAATTTGATAATTCGTTGTAGTGCCTGAACTATTGAGATTCCTTTTTCACATTAGATTCTTTACAAGTTCCTTCATTCCTCACTTCTTACAGACCTATGTGCAAAAAAGTCCCAGTAGTTCCAATAATAGTACTACTGCGTATAATAAAAAAACAGGGCCACCGAGATATTTTCCGAGTTACAATCAGTAGGTATATATTTTAAACCGTTTTCGGAAAATAATATATTATTTCGATAGAATTAAGTAGAACCTTAATTTTCGTACAGGGCTGTGCTAGGTCAAAAAAACATTTTCCTGGCTGTAACGGGAAAAAAGTTACTGGGATGGGAAAAGTATTAGAAATAACTCGCATAATTAATATCCAGTGCGTTGCAGTATTGCTTAGGTAGCTATTTCTTTGAACTTGGCCGGACATAGACTAAGGTTTGCCTTGATAAACATTTTAAAAACGATAAGATGTTTGACGTCAATTGTAATAAATCACACAATAAAAAGTGACTAAGGTTGGCTCTTTGTAAATTAATGTGTTCTGTAAATTAATGTATCCCTTTAACCAAGAAACTGAAAATGTATTTATTGACCAATCAACAGTACATGCGAGAAGATTCCTTATTCATCTACAGTGTAGATTCTACTCTACACTGGACACTTAACTAAATTTAAAGTAATTGTGTGGAATCAGGAGAGCCTGACTGTTGACTGTTGACCTGTTAAAAATAAATAAAACATTACCATTCTTTTTATTTTCGTTCAGCTTTATATTTTAGCTTTGATTTGCATGATTGAAGCATGAGTTTTACAGATCTGCCTTACTGAAAAATGCTTATATTCGTATAAAATACACTATTTTCTTCGACGCATCTCTATCTCAATTACTTTCATTAGTAGAGCTTTAATATTAAAACTGAAAAATATAGTCTCTATATGCCTATGCGTTACATTTGACAAGTTTTGTGACAATCATTGTCTAAATCTATTATGACAGACAAATGTAGAGTGATGTTTTATTTTTAGTTTTATTACCACAGAGTACTTAATCTCTTAAGTTTTAAGAAGTTGGATGAGGGTAACCGGTCACCGGTTGTTTTTCAGTGATAAGATCAATTCACTGACAATTTTATTATTGACGGGAAACAGTAACTCAACGTCGATGAGTGTTCACTATGTTTATCATGAATTAAGGTGAACGTGTCGGGGAACTTCTGCGTGTACAGTCAAGGACTTTAATTCATGAGCCACCATGGAACCATTTCACAGTAAATTTTAATGACTTTTACTTTGAAATTTAAGAAGTCGTTGACCATACCTAGGACCTGTCTTATAGATCCGTCAACGGAGTTCAGCAGTGCTTGGATGTGCCTAATTATGAACGTGATAATTTTTAGGGTTCCGGAGCCAAAATGGCAAAAACGGAACCCTTATAGTTTCGCCATGTCTATCTGTCTGTCTGTCCGTCCGTCCGCTGCTTTGCTCAGGGACTATCAATTCTAGGAAGCTGTAATTTTGCACGGATATATGTGTAAATTGTGCCGACATAATGGTACAAAAAAAAATTCCTCCCATAGACGTAAGTGGAGGTGTTTTTTTTTTACTCATCCAACCCTATAGTGTGGGGTATCGTTGGATAGTTCTTTTAAAACCATTAGGGATTTGCTAAAACCATTTTTCGATTCAGTTATTTGTTTGCGAAATATTCAACTTTAAAGTGCAAATTTTCATGAAAAGCGAGCGAGCGAGCCCCCCTCTAAAATCTAAACCGGTGGGTAGAAAAATTTATAAAAATTCAGGATGGTAGTTAGTATATCAAATTTTCAAGAAAAACTATAACGGCTAAGTTTGCTGGAGAATCAGTAGTTTAAGTAAGAGTAAATAGCAGCCTAAGATATAAAATATACCTAAACTTGGAAGATTCCGTATAAAATCACACTGTAGCTAATTTTGTTAAACACACTCGCAGGCTACCAAGATACAGGCTCAGCCTAGTTTGGAGTCTGATAGATAAATCGCATGAACTGTAACAAGTGTCCTTTGCTAAATAAACACTTCTTTTTTTTTAAATACGATATCCTTACAAAACTACTACTTAATTTTTTCGTAATGGCTACGGAACCATATTTACCCAGTGCTGGTCTTATTTTTCTGGTTTTTCTGTGCATCTATATTTCAGTTTGTATTTTCAATGTACCCACTTTTATTGGAAAAGTGAGACCTTCGCTACAATATAAATACTTACTATTTAGGAGGCATCAACCACTATTGTAAAAACTGTTTTTGTCAAAGAAAACAATTTATAATTAATTATTATAACGAAAATTTACAAATACACTTATAGGTATAGTCGAAGAAATTGAAACGCGTACCAGAGAACCTTTTTGCAGGGAGCCTCATTAACATTGCATACGTACAGACAAGTTCATAAACTTGTGAGCAAAAATTTGATCAAAAATATCTGAACACGCTTCTACGCCGTTAACAATAGAGTCGTGTTTGATATGTGAATGTAAATATAAATTGTGAAAAGGTTCCTACCAGTTACGCGATTTAGTTTCTTCCACTGATACGTATCTTCTACTATGTGAATTTGGTACTTACCATTTTCCGGTCTAATGATTTCAGGCGAGAACACTTTTCCGTGTCTTATTTTCACCCACTTACAATTAATTATTATGTAGGTAGTGCCGTAGCATAAAGCAAGGATATGACACTGAAGGAATTCTTATGTTCTTCTTATGTTTTCAAAAAATTTGTAAAAAAATACTGTTTATAACTACTTCTATTTTTTTGTCGCCTGTTTATTTCTTTAAATTAACATTTTTATTGTAGGTACTGCATAGATAGGTACCACGGCGATACTCATACGAACAGTGACTACCCGTGCTAAGCTACGTTGATAAATTCCGCCAGTGATAAGCCGCCACTGATTAAGTTGATGGCGATTATTTTAAATATTCAGCCGATATAATTATATACATGTAAATACGAACCAGACGGTCGTAGGTTCGAACCCAAGCTCGCACCTCTGAAACTTTCCGAATATAAATACAAAATTACCTACATTTTAAATTTGCCATGGCCTTTACGCTAAAGAAATTCAATGGTGTCTGAAGTTCCCGATCCGCATTTGGCGAGCGCAACGTAGCAATTACGGCCCAAAGCCATCTCATTCTGAGAGGAAGTCTGAGCCTTGTAGTGGGATGTATGAAGGCCGATATGTAAAATAAGTATACAAATCGACTGACGCTATCTTCCAAAAAATATTGTAAACATGAAAGAAATAAATATGCATTAACTAGGTATATAACTAGGGTTCATTTATTAAAATTACCTATGTACTTATTTGTATGTAATTTTGTAAAAATACCATTTGAAAGTGATGAAAAACTGTATCAAATTTAAAATACAAGAGGAGCACATATTATTTATTATGATTTCAAAATCGCCCCCCAATGTGCGATATCTCCTGACTATGTAAATAAATAAATGAATAGATACCGTTGTTGCATTGAAATAGAAAATGGAACAGATATCTATATATCTTCTAACAGTTTAGTGATATGATAAAATAACAATAGATACCTACTTACACTACAGAGCAAAAAAACAGGCAACTCACAAAAATATTAAGAGTTCTATTAACTCTAGTAATAAGAAAAATATAATATGAAATTCTAATAAGTAAAACCGATGCGTGTCAGGCAATGTGTAACAAAGGGTTCCGTATTAGAAATGAAGTTAAAATATATGTAGAATGGTTACTACGACGACAACAAGTAGATAGGTACTAGATTATACTTACGATTGAAAAACAAAAGGGAAACAACATTTTTAAGATTTTACACACATTTTTGTGCTTGTAGCTCCTTAAATGTTCATTTTATCAAAAATAATGCTAAGAAACGTATTAATAGCCCATTAAGATAAAAGAAACCTATAAAGGTATATTGTGCCACAATAATTTAAATTGGACGTGTGTTTTGCAATTTAAATCATAGAAACAAACGTAAATTTTTAAATTTAAATGTAGTTTTTAGGGTTCCGTAGTCAAATGGCAAAAACGGAACCCTTAATGTCTGTCTGTCCGTCCGCGGCTTTGTTCAGGGACTATCAATTCTAGAAAGCTGTAATTTTGCACGGATATATATGTAAACTATGCCGACAAAATGGTAGGTACGACAAAAAAATTAAAAAAAATTTTTTTAGGGTGCCTCCCATAGACGTAAAGTGGGGGTGATTTTTTTTTCTCATCCATCCCTATAGTGTGGGGTATGGTTGGATCAACTTTAAACTGCAAATTTTCATTAAAATCGAGCGCCCCCTCCCCCCCTCTAAAATCTAAACCGGTGGGTGGAAATTTAAAAAAAAAATCAGGATGGTAATAAGTATATCAAACTTATAAGGAAAACTATAACGGTTAAGTTTTCTTGAGAATTATTAGTAGTTTAAGAGTAAATAGCAGCCTAAGGTATAAAATATACCTAAACTTGGAGTATTCCGTACAAAATACGATGCAATAAGTGCACCCCCCTGCACCCCCATCCCGGCGCCCATTATTTGACAAGATATTAGGATGCTGTTTTTGCAATACTGAGTTAACTCACTGTCATTTAAGCATTGTATGTACTTATTTTAAGCAGCGGTGTGGAGAGCATGCGACAAAAACGGTGCGCATACGGTGCGTGCGATTCCGTGCCGTCACCGTTTTTTAAGCAGCGGTTTGGTCGCACCTTTACAATACAATATCAACTGTAAAAAATATTTTCTAAGGGTTGATATTGTATTGCAGAATTAATCAGGGTTAACACACTATTGCAAAACAGCAGCTTTGGCGAGTGACCCGTTTTCCTTACACTCGAGTGTAACTAACCTACTTACCTAGTAAATAGTAAACCTAACCTACTTACCTACCTAGTCATTATTGATAGTATATTATACGTACGTACTTTTGTAAATTATTTTTGATTTCGCTTATTCGTGGCTTGAGCACATAACGTTATGAAAGGTTATAAATCATTTACCTACTTAAAAAAATACTCTCAATATTTATAGGTAGGTACTCGTATAGATATACGACAGTGTTTGTTAGAAAGCTGGGCGACACTGCAGTGTATGTGTGTGTGTGTGTTAGTTACTCCTTCACGCTAAAATGAATGGACGGATTTGGATGAAATTTGGTAGGTAAATAGCTGGCCGTCTGGTATAAACACGGGATCGGGATAATTCATTTATTGCATTATAATCATGTCGTACATAAGATCTTATAATAAAAAAATGTGTCGAGATGTGAATAATTTATTGAATCAGGCGTTACTTTGCGGAGTTCAATATTAATTAAGGTCGCGGGTGAGGAAAGAAATTATTTTAGTTCATCGAAACATGAATCCTATAGGGGCACAGCAATTTATATTGTAATACTAGCTTTTGCCCGCGGTTTCGCCCGCCTGGAATACGGTTATCGCGCGCTCTTCCCTCGGGAACTGTGCATTTTTCCGGGATAAAAAGTAGCCTATGTCACTCTCTGGCCCATAAACTATCTCTATGCCAAAAATCATGTTGATCCGTCGCTCCGTTTCGACGTGAAAGACGGACAAACATACAAACACACACTTTCGCATTTATAATATTAGTAGGGATAATATAATAACCTCTCGAATGTAATTATTAAATTTTTGTAATTAAAATCTCTAGAAATATGCAAGTTTGTTCACAAATACCCTGATTATTTCATACAGAGAGATAAGCAACAAAGCACCTAAGTACTCACTACGCCACAAAAATAATTTAAAATTGCCTCCATCCTATCTCAAAATTCATTCACACGGTACTTACGCCATGTCTGTAAAAGTATACAATAAATTACCTACCCAGATAAAATCAGAAACAAAAGATAAAAAAATTATACGACTACTAAAAGATTTTTTAACTCAGAAATGTTACTACAGTATAAATTAATATTTAGAAGAATAAAGAAAAATAGTTATTATTATTGTAATAAAGATGATCTCATTGCACAGTGACTACACCACAGGGCGGCCAAGCCGTACAAAATACGCGTTCTTGAATCTACGTACATAGGCACAACGATGTCTGTACACGCGTCAATGTGTGCGTAAGCTGCACAGGGCTAACTATTGCAAAAATTAAGTGCTACCAATGACATTTAAAGGTACTCATATGTAGGTATGGCTTAGATATGTGCAAATAAATGTAATCGTTAATCTTACCTATTTCGAGGGTATTCTGGCAAAACAGAATAAGTGCATTTTTTTTAAAGTTACATACATAGGCATACTCTGTTTTCTGCTTTATTTATCTAGAAAAACCGTATAAAAAATAAATATTGTGCACTTATCCGGTTCTGCCAGAATATCCTCGATTAAAATGTGTCTGTTTGCGTATTTTAAGGATTATTATTTTCAATTACAATAGATATACGTCTACAAACTTAAAAGAATCATTCGGTAAGTAGTTATTTCATGTATTAATCGCGTTAATTTCAGAAATCACTATTTATTTAGAAAAAGGAAGTAGGTAGGGTACCGTTACGATTTCGCAAAATGATTGCTCCCGAACTTAGTGCCGTGCGGCCGACATATGATACATCGCGTCGCGCACCCGACTGCTTTCCTGGGGTTTTCCTGCAATCAGCGCATGAGGGGTGGGGTAACTCGAACCGGTGCGGGACGGAGCGTGGCCATTCTGTACGTTAGTACTATTATATATTCTGTGACTACAGGGCTTTATATATTTGATATTAAAGCTTGTGTGTCACTTATTTTTTAACTTAAACCGTATCGATATCACTGTGTTAACTGTAAGTACCTAAGTACATAAGTGCGAAGTAAAGCAGCACCACGATGTCACGTTTTTCGAATAAACTAGTATTATATCGATCACGAGAACCATGCTTTGTTCAGCGGAAGGTCTTACAAACTCCAATGCCTGCTTGCCATTACAGTTTTTCCCCGAATAAATTAAAAATAAACTACGAAACCTAAAAACTTAATTTTAAGTTCGAAGCGAAACGAGCTCATTTGATTTCCTGCTAGTTAACCAATGCAACTAAAAGCCATTTACATTGTACTTGTAATCTTTGTCCTAAAATGTAGGTATAAGAGCAAAATGAATGAGTATTTGGTTACCTATATTGTTATTTCGATTTTACACAAACTTGTGATAATTACCTACCGCACGGCCGATTCAAATGGCTAAGTATATAGGTAGGTCCTACGCTGTACCTACCTAACAGATCATCGACGTAAACGTTTAACCTACTGTAGTGGACAGACGGTCCACTATCCTAATAATATACTATTATATTAAGAAAAACAGTTCTTAATGATCTTTTCGTATGTATTTCAAATCAACATGCTACGTTGGCAGCTCGGATACAAGTCTCCTCTTTAACACCCTTGCGTCCGTTCCATATTATTATTCAAAAATGGAACTATGCTGCCAGCATCGAATCAACGGACACAAGAGGTTAGTACACTACCCTACCCCATCAAATATAGTTTGAAGATGAAAATGTTCGATGCCTTAACCAAGATTTTCACTATAGATAACAATGGAATTGCTTACATACCTGCTTTAGAGACAGAGACCCAGCAATACCTATATTCTTTTTTTTAAATGAAACTGACCGTGATTGACCCCTATCTCACCAGATGTTACAAACGAGAAACTTTTTCGGCACTCCATCGGAACTAACTGCTCACCCGGACAAGAGATATCGTTATCAAGCAATCAAATTAAGATTGGTTAACCAGTTTCTCGATGAGGGCTACGGCATAGATGTCGCTAGTGTCGCTGCTTAAGTGGGTAAATAAGAAACAACACAAGCTGAGATATGAGGTGCATAGGAGAAGTTCGTGTCTGTATCGTTGTCCAGCGGTAGTGTAGCGGTATAGCACACGGCACGGAATGCCGAGGACCTGGGTTCGATTCCCAGCGCTGGTCTTATTTTTATGTTTTTCTGTGCATCTATATTTCAGTTTGTATTTTCGACATAGGTTTTACGGGATGACCGTAAAGGTAACAAAAAATTAGGAATTGAAATAAAAAATACAAAAAGATTCCAAAAAACCAATCTTAATTTTAGGAATGCTGACAACATAAGGGTGAAGGATGGGCTATTTCTGGTGAACCTGTGAAAGAAAGGAACCGGTGGAATAAGACCTTGTACCTACTTCCGATGCAACAACGGAAAACAGTTGGGGGTAAAAAGTTCTCGAATTTCCCGCGCCTCAAAAAAGTAGCGTCAGTCACCGCGTCGGACAGCAGCGCCAACATGGCTGCTTGCAGAAATGATCTTGATCTTGGGAGCTGATTTCCTAACCACCTTGAGTGCTGACTTAACCCATATATGCCTAGTGAGTCGTTTTTAAACCGTGCAAAAAACCCGCGAATTTGTAAACGAAAACGCTTATCTGTCACGTCTAGCGAATGAAAGATATTGCAGACTAAAAATAGTTCTAGCATATATGGGTTAACGCGATTTTTAGTGTAAATACCTATTGCTTTGTGCAATTTCTTTTTTCTTGTCAATGTTTTTTTTTATAAGAAATTTATCATTTTTAAATGTCCATCAAATGGACATGTTTTAAGCTAGTAAGCTAAACAGTCCACATGTAGGTAATTTTTTTCACTGTGTAGATCGAATCTTGACCAAATTTCAAAAAAAGAGACAAAACTTAAATTGAAATTTAAAAAAACTGAACTAGTTTTTTCAAAATGCGTTTTTGCATATGATAACACAACTACTCAAGAAATTTCAATAAAAATAAATGAAATAAACAATTAATTCCGAATATCACAACTTGAAATTTAAGTGCGGGTAGGTATACATTTTTAAAAAATTCTGAAAAATCTTGGTTTCTCGGAAACAGTAAGACTTTTACTAAGGTATTTTTTTTATATTTGGTAGACGAGCTGCCCACCTATCTCCCATTAAATTTGTCGTACTACTGACGCGACACCCTGTATATCACGTGACCAGATTTGTCTCTGCAAACGAGCGATGAGCGGAGCGACTGCATAAGGCCGTATCTCAACGTTTTCAGCTTTGTCGCTATATATCACGTGACCAGATTTGTCGCTGCAAATGAGTGACGAGCGGGTGCATGAGGCCGCACCTTTACAATACAATACAAATATTCTTTATTGCACATCACAAATCAGTACAAAAAAAAACTATATATTACACATACATTCAGGGCATTTCAGGGTTGCTTTATCATGCAAGATTCATTTTACCTACTTGCAGTGGTCGGATTAACTTGAAAGTTGGTAGGTAAGTATATCCGCCTACATAATGATGATCGAATGACAATTCTAATACATACATCTACATTCAACAGCCAGCGAAATTAAAAATACAGAAGTAACCTTTTGTGTTGTTGGGCAACGATAAAAGTAACCTTGTTCCTAGCTTGTTCCACATTTCATGTCAATTTCGAAAAATCCGATATTATTCCTGAATATACTACATGCGAAATTTGAGCTTTTTTCTTCCAAAGTTGATAATTGATGACACAGACTATAAAAGTGTTCTACTGACAAGAATCAAACTGTTCATAGAAGCTGTTACCGGGTTGTTGTTTTTGTAATCTGTAACTTTTTACCTTTATATATTATAAGCCTATTATCAATTAATGCCATACAATTAAATAAATAAAACAAACTTTAAAACAAGGCTTTCCTTAAAATACATATAAGCCAACCTGACTGATTAAGATTAAAATGAAATGAAAAATGAAATGAAAATTTATTGCGTATGAATTAAAATGACATTATTATTGAAAAGGTAAACCATAAGCAATGAAACCTAACAATGTTTTTGAACTAAGATAAGATAAAAAAACAGCACCATGATTGATATTACTTCTGTAATCTACATTAATTTAAACTGACACAAATATTATAATTGCAAATCATTATGATTATTATGAGTTTCACTGCCACCTGTAGTGGGCGTAAGCTCGGTTGGCCTCACACTGTCGGTGTAAGTCTTGTTTCCGTTTCACGACCTTGCCTGTATTGTTGGCTGCGTCAAGCAGTTCCCACGCAAATGCTTGCGGGAAATGTACTGTCCTTTCTTTCTCATTGGTGGCATCTAAAAGCCATTTTATTGCCAGGAACAGAGATCTTTTTTCTGTTATGGGACCAGGAACCTGAAATTTACTTGTCAAATAAAAATGAATTCAAGTTTAAGGCTGCTTGAATGGCTGAAGGGATATTCTGTATTAGTTGTGCAGCAGTGAAAATAGAAATAAGATATTGACATGTTCTGTCTTGCAACTTGCAAGGCATACTACACTCCTGAACTTTACATACAGTTTACAAACATACCAGGTGATTGGTAATTATGTTACCAGCGCCGGTTCTAGCCTTTGATCAAGGTAGAGCGAGATTGTCTATGCCGCTTCCGCGTCTCTCAAAAGGCGCCAAAAAAAAGAGGTACAAAAGCGCTAGTTGACAGTCACTTGACAACTGGTAGGTGACCAATGGAAGAATCTATGTGTCTCAAAGAATTAGCAGTGCCATTCAAGAATTCTACCAGCCTTTGCGGCACCCCACACATTCAGTCTGCTTTAAACAGCTAACTCATCCATATAAATTTAATTATAGTATACCAGTCTTCTTTTAACTTTACCTGATAAGTAATGCCACCCCTCTTAATAGGCGAAAGAAGCAATAATGGCTTTGCATTATCCACAGCTTTGTACAATATTGCTTTAGGGCTTAACTCAATCCTGGCTTTGGCCTCCTGTGTGGTAGCCAAATGATACCTTTCAATTTGAATCCTCTTTATATTTTCAAACGCTTTTTCAACAAGACTACGAGCAAGCTTCTTCTTGCCCATTTCCATCACATGATTGATGACTTTACTGCCAAAAGAAAAACAGTTTACTACTTATAATTTTATTACGTAAATTCACCCTGAATATAACTAGCATGGCAACATAGAAAAAAAGTGACTCAAAGTCTGGGTGAGTCATTGTAAAAGTTCTTCAAGGTTCAAGATATGAGTAAAAAACAGAAAAGGGGGGAGCCTTAATTCTTTGCCATCCCTTCAACCTCCAGCTTCACCTTAAATCTATTGTTGTCATCTATGTGTTTATTTATGACCACAATGGTTAGTGAACAATTTTTATAACTAAGATATTTTTTCAGCTGATTGCTCAAAACTGAGTTACAAGGGAATTTTTTGTTACAGCACCCAACTTGAACAAGTATGAGTACAGGGCCGGATTTAGCGGAGGGCAAACAGGGCAACAAGTCTGGGGCCTCCACAAGACAGGGGCCCCCACAATAGATATCGGATTTTTTTCAAATTCTGACGATGAAACACAATCAATCAGGCAATCAGTAACATATCAAAATATCAAATGGTCCTCATTTTATTTGGAAAATAGCACCGTGGGTGGGCTCCACTCCCTTTGTTGCTCCAATGCCTCCACACCTCTAAATCTGACCCTGTATGAGTATGACAGCCTTATATATTGTTGATGGCTGTTGTCACCCAAGTATTGTATTATATTGTATAACTTTATCCCACTAATATTATAAATACAAAAGTTTGTAAGTCTGTTTGTTTGTTACTTCATCACGTCCCAACTGTTGAACCAATTTAAATGAAATTCCTATAGTTTGAGTCCCATGAAAGGACATAGAATAGTTTTTATCCTGGAAAATTGCATAGTTCCTCTGGGAATGTGATAACCGAATTCAACGCTGACGGACTCGCAGGTAACAGTGAGTTGTATATAAAACACAAAATTAACAGTTAAGACACACTGCGTTTATTAATCTGTCATCTCCCAGGATAACAGGATCAAAGAAATTTGTGCCTCTGGGAGAGGACAGGTTAAGCACACTGTCAATGTGCGGTTGTCATAACAGTTTGTACACCTTTGTACACCAACATTCTGTTTATTATTGCATTTGTAGCAATATGTGAATTAGTATATCAATCATTTCATTGCACATTAAGTATGTAAAGTACAATACATTTTTGTTAATAGAGTATATAGTAATACCCATTAAAAATACTTACTTCACTAGTGGATCATGGTAAACAGACGAGGTTTCATGTGACCCTGGTGGTTTCACAGGCACAGCACTTAATTTAGCCAGCTCCCCACTCTCAATGAGTTTAGACTGGTCTTCTTTCCTAAATATTGGGTTCTGGAAGTAGTCTGGAAAACTGGTTGGACGAGAATAGCCTCGACTTTGCAATACTGTACATCCTCTAAAACAAAAATTATAAATGAAGCTTGTTTTCAACAGACTTCAAAAAAGGAGGTTCTCAATTCGGGTGTTTGTTTTTTTTGTATGTTTGCTACGCGATAACTCCGCCAATTGTGGGCCGAAATTAAAAATTATTTTTTAGTTCTAAAGGACATACTTCCGAGGTGGTCCCAATGACACCAAGTCAGGATCTGATGATGGAATCCTAGAGAAATCGAGGGCAACCCTCGAATTTTAAAGTACACCCTTAGCGATTTTGGCATTTTTAACACCAAGTCAAGTATTTACTTTCAGAAAGTATCATTTGGTGAACTGGACCTGATGATGAAGACCGTAGGTACCGGTACTCTGTTTTAAAATAATATAACTATGCTGTATTTGAGCTTAATGGAATCGTTGTGAGATGCACTTTGGCTACAAATCACTAAAAACTATGAAAAAAAAAATTCACAAAAAATGGAACCGACTTCAAAAACCTTGAAAATAATTTTCTACTAGTTGTTCATTAATTTTGTCTACACTTAAATTATAGATAAACTGGATAATATGCTACATGGATTATATCTTACTAACCGCAGTGAACATGATGAAACAGAGACCAACTTATTAAATAAAAATATCTTTGTTAAGTTGTTCATTTTAAAGCTGGTTATTTTACTTTCGCTGCTCAGTAACTGGTAATAATATCGCAAATTTGTAAATATCTTATGTACACTAAATGCCCATAGATTTGATATTTATTTTAAAAAATAATATATATTGCAGAAACTAAGAATAACATAACCTCAAAGCGAATCAAGTTTGACAATGACAATTGACTTTTTGTTACCGGTCCGAAAAATTGATATATATTTTTTTTCTTTCATTAAGGACCATTTACACGAGCCAAGTACAGTCGTGCAATTTGCGTAGAATAATTAAAAAGCAATACTAACACTGTACTACCTCACCTACTGCAGCTTACTAACACAGTAAGCACCTCATTGTAATACCACCGGCACGAATTCACTATACAAGCTTTCTCTAGATGGTCTATTATTCTACTGGCTGCTGATTTTGGCTTGGCTTGGTCTTGGCTGATTCAAACTTGGCCCATTTGGCTGTAAGGCATAATTCTCTAGCCAAAAACACGCTAAAATAAAAAATATAGACGAAAACAAATGTGATCGCGAGAAATGTCAAACGTGGACGCACACAAATTTCATATTTTCTAAAATTAAATTATTTTGTTATATACGTAATGAATGAATTTCTTTAAATTATAAATGCAGTGGTTAAAATGTCGACCATCATAAAATTTGACCTAAAGGAGTTACGTAAATTAGCCGCCGACAAAAACTCGTGTGTGGTGGAAAAAAAAGTGACTCAAAACCTAGCATTGCAGCCTTGGTGCCTTGGAAATCTGAAAGAATCTATTAAAAACTTGCTGGACTATAAAATTGGAAAATTCGATAAAGAGTGTGTGCCAAATTATATGTTCAAAGTGTAACTTCATCGACGAGTATCGATTTTTAATACTAGAATAATTTTGTTTCAGATTAAATGGAATTCTCCTAAGTTATAAGAATTTACGAGTTTTAACAAATGTGGGCTCCATTAGAAATGACAGTGCGGATATTCAGTTCCAAATACAAGCAGACTACTTCATATTTCGGCCATTTGTGGGAGCCACCCTAAAAGGACTTGTTAATAAGAAAAGTAATACACATTTAGGAATTCTGGTGCATCGGTGAGTGGAACCTCCATCCAGCCCATACTATCAATATTTTTAAAACCAAGTGGCAAAAAATAAGGCTTAATTTTATACTGCATGCTAGTGTCTTAATTTCAAAATCTATTAGAGAATAAGTGAAAATATGGAATAATCAGGGATAATATAAGATTGCTAATGCTGCATATTATTTACAGTGTGTTCAATGTAGTGATCCCCCGCCCAACTGAAGAGCCAGGCAATGAATGGATTGGGTCTGGCATCCAGGAGGGGCAAGAAGTAATGTTCCGTGTGGTTGTATTAGACCTGTATGGTGCTTTACCTTATATAAGGGGTGAATTGGATGAAAGGCAAGTATTCAGTAACAGCATGGTTTCTATCTTCACATTATTGTTGCTGGTACTGTTTACTGGTCACAAGCACACAAGGGCTGGTCATATGAAAGGTGCCCTATGAATATAGGGCTGCAGCCACCATCAAGAGCTTTTTGGTACCATATACTGTAAAAGTGAAATAACTGCAACTTTGGAGATTTATTCTCTAATACACAAGAATAATGTCCTAGACAACAGTCTGCCGTAGTTGCCAAACTATTGCCAGGAAAGATGCGATTAAGCCACTAGGTTACCACAGCTATAGTGAGATGACATAAATAAGAATAAATTAGCAGTTCATACATGTAAATAACTGGACTAGTGTTTTTATGTTTATTAATGGTTATTTTTGGGAATTACGACCTTCAGCCATATAAAAATACTGACATTAACAGGAAGGAAATGATTATCCAGGCATTTTTTAATATGACTTAACTTTTTCTTCTTTTTTCAGATCAAATACACTAGGACCAGATGGTGATGATGAAATGGTTGAGACAAAACCAATAGAACCTGTGTCAGTGACTTATGTGAATTTTGACAAGACTAAACCATATTATTCTAAACAAATTGGAGATGGCCTACCCCAGACTTCAGCAAAGAACCCAACAAAGAATAGTGTGAAATTGCCCACTCCGAACAAACAACAGATTAAAAACAAAGTTCCAATATCCAAAGACGAGAATTGTAAAAGTGATGCTAGTATTGTAACAAAAAAAGTTAAGAAACAAAGTAAAATTTCAGATGCTGATACTAATGATGCCGTTCCAAGACAATCAAAAAAACACAAGAGAGAATCTTGATTTTATTTGTTTACACCTTTTAAATATATGATTTGATTTAAATTAAATATTTACTCTTTAATGTTATGCCTTTTTTAATATACTACAACAATATTTTCCTGCTTAAATCTTAAGGTGGCCATTGCAAAGGGAGTTTTAAATTTGTTCACACTCTTGCCTGAAACAATTATATATTACCAAGCAGTAGTGCAAGCAGATTTAATGAAGGCGCCACTTGATATTCTTTCTGGATGTTCTCTACTGTAGTCGCTACTACTAGTGAGTTCAGATTTTTTTTTATATATGAATTGAGATGTCCTGATCTGTGGGGCTACTACGAAAATCGAAGTTCGTATCGAACCATCCCCGTCACTCGTATTAAATAGTAGCGTAGCGTCAGCGGGACGGCAAGATACGAATTTCGTAGTAGCCTCGCTAGAACGCGTCCAGTGTAAACGATGGGATCTTTCCTTCGACAACAAGACTTAATTCGTAGCAACAAAACGGTAATACCCAAAAAAGTTGTTCTAGATGTAATCAAATTGATCTTTGATCGCACTTGGAACCTACGAATATTATCAGGTTGGAATTGTAATCATGAACCAATATCAAACTGTATGGAGGCAGTCCTTTTATTTATTACTTATGGCTACACCAACAAAGCATCTAGTTACTGTAACTCTGGCAACACCACTCACTAACTGTCAAACGACGGCAATAGTACGTTTATCCGTGTCACTTTTCTGTTGTCGATAAATACGATGCATAAATTGTACAAAACAGATTTATATTGGTCATTATGAAAACTTGACCTGTTTTAATATTCAAATCTTCAAATGGAGAATTGGGAATTAGTTACTTACACCAAAGAATAGTGAAAACAGTAACTAGTACATCCATTTAAAATGTCGAAGAATGGTGAAGTGTCATCAAACCAAGGTAAGAAATAAAAAGCTCCGGTAAATTCCATATGGTCTAGACTAGACGGATTGTTTACAAACTGTATAGTTTATTTGGGCCGCAAATTATGATGATCCGACTCACCGTGATCGTTAATAATATTACAGGGCCTAGTAGACCGAGTATGCCGAAACCCGATTTGAATTTATTCAATACTGAGAAGCGTAAAATAATGGATCTCCAAATTGGCGGGCCGTCAGGTGATGGTGCTGCGTTTTTACCATTTCCCGCGAACAACACTGCGGCGCCGCGGCCCCGCATGCCGCCGCGAACTATCAGAGATGTGCTGCCTGAGAATACGAGGTAAATACTAACCTCTTACCTACATTATTTTCGTAATTACTAGACAAATGACAGGTATTTTAAGATATAGCGGGATAAATTGTTGTAAAATACTATAAATTTGACCTTAATTAAACATATTGTGAGATTTTCTAATGTTGACAACATTAAATGGCTACATTTGTTATGTTCTATACCAAAGTAGGTATATTTGTTTAATGGAACTATACCTATAAGACATGACTGACCATTATCCAACTTAAAAATAATATGTATATTTATGAACAGGAAGAAGACATTTTAAATAAAATATTCACAGTTTAAATAAGTTTTTTTTTACATATAGTTTAAGACAATATACAGTGCACTCATTCACTACTAATTTTATTATGCATGAACCCCCTGTCTGTATGCTACTAGTTGACAAAAGCCTCCTCCAACTATTGCCAATCTTCTCTATTATTGGCCACTCTTGTCCATGTGCTACCTGCAATGGCTTTAATGTCATCAAAGGAATTTTCAATATGCCATTGTAACAGCAGTTGTTCTTTACTCTGCTAAAAAACTTGTAATTTTTAACATTCTTCATTATTTGTAGGGATAGATGCAGAATTTATCCGTCCATGCAGTCATCAGGCAAATTACAGCTGTCTGCAACAGAGATCTATGATTTCACTGCTGATGACTTGCTTGATCTTGGTGAAATAGGCCGGGGTGCCTTTGGAGCTGTGAATAAGATGGTCCACCGAAAGTAAGTAACAAAATATATTTTTTACTATGTTGTAGGCTATAGTTTGAATAGCAGAGCTAATATCTACATTTAATTCTTTCATTTGTTCTTGTGGCATGGTTATGAAATTAAATCAGTTCACAACACACACAACAGTACATTTACAAATGCACTGTTGTGATTGTTGTGTGTGCACAAAGTGTTCTTTGTGCACTGTTTAACCTGTTTTTTACTATAGTTAATGCAGGCAATAGTTATGATTATACATAGGTACTTATCATTCATAATTCTAGTCACTATAACCATTATCATTATGGCAGCTTATGGGTGATGTGTGCATATCATTGTTCACTTGTGTAATTATTTGCAAAATGTTTCTCAAGTTTTTATTAGATTAAGAATCAAGTAATAATAATAAATAACAATGGCTCATGTAGAGTAATTTAAATTTTTATTTACAAAAAGTATCATGCACATTTTCAAGTTTCGTTAAATTTTAGAACAAACCGTGTCATGGCTGTGAAACGCATCCGTTCCACTGTGGATGAGAAGGAACAGAAACAGTTATTGATGGACCTTGAAGTAGTCATGAAGAGCAACGACTGTTTATATATTGTCCAGTTCTACGGAGCACTATTTAAAGAGGTATGCAAGTGTTGGTATGCAAAACTGCCACTGTAATAAATATGTAATTGTAAGAATGAAAGCTATATTAAGAAATGAACTGGCACAAGAGGGAGAACCGGGCAATTTTTTTGTCATTAGTTACTGTTTTGTAATTTACTTTCATGTTTTCTTATTAGTTGTTTTGTTAGTTTTAGTGCTAAGTAAAACCGACAGTCAAGTTTAATTATTGCATAAAAAAACCATCAAATTTCAGGGAGACTGTTGGATTTGTATGGAGTTAATGGACACTTCATTAGATAAATATTATAAATTCATTTGTGAGCGGATGCAAACTCGAATACCTGAAACCATTATAGCCAAAATAACCCTTGCTACAGTGAAAGCTTTAAATTATTTAAAAGAGAAGCTAAAAATTATTCATAGGTAAGTCAACACAATCACATTATCCTCGTAAGGTTCAGTGTACTAAATTGAGTACATATGTTAAAAAAATATCAATTTTGACAATAAATTTTAAATTGTGATAGTCAAGATAGTCAATAGTGAAAAAGATTACAGTATCACTTTACCTTGGCAGTTATTGTTTTTTTTTTACAGGGATGTCAAACCATCTAACATCCTTCTAGACAGAAGGGGCAACATAAAGTTATGTGATTTTGGTATATCAGGTAAGCTTGTGGATTCGATAGCCAGGACTCGCGATGCTGGATGCAGACCATACATGGCTGTAAGTGTTAACTTTTAATAAAATAAATGTATGACATTCTAATAGTTATTTACTAACTTTTGCCTTCAATTTCATCTGCATTCTGCGGGAGCACTTTGTTGAAATAAAAAGTAGTCTTATGTTAATCAGGGATCTGTAGTTTTCTGTTTGTAAAAGATTTTTTATAAACAAGTATCTATACCTCTTTATTTTATTAGTATTAATAGATGCGAGATAGATTAGAATAAATAGCAAAGTACAGTAAATTTATTTATAAACAAACAATATGTACATTCGCACCTTTAAAATTAAACTGAAACAATTCGAAATATTCACATTTCCAAAATAAACTTTAATTAAAACACAATATGGTTGAATTTTAAAATGAGATAGTTTCGAATTATTTCAGTTTAATTTTGAAGGTGCGTATATGCTTATTAGTTATAACTTTCTTGTGATGTTCAATGCGCTGATTTGTAGTTAAGATTTCTAGTGGAGATTGAAATAATATCATATACTTTTATTGCCCTGTTCCGTAGAATGTGTAATTAATTGTTCTAAAGATCCCCCTTCTCTTGACCAAACTTAGTAACGCCTCCTAATTTTGTCAGAAGGTTCTACTGCAGCCACTGCTTCATAGAAAGCCTACATGTCCACACGGGGCTCTCCCCGCGTTGAGAACCACGGATTTATTCTAAACGTGATTTTCAGCCGGAGCGGATTGACCCGGGGCGTGCACGGGGCTACGACGTGCGTTCCGACGTGTGGTCGCTCGGCATCACTCTGATGGAGGTGGCCACGGGCGCCTTCCCCTACCCGCGCTGGGGCTCCGTGTTCGAACAGCTGCAACAGGTGGTGCAAGGCGAGCCGCCGCGCCTCACCAATGCCAACAACGCCTTCTCTAACAACTTCGTCAACTTTGTTAATACTTGGTATGTGCAATTTCAAGATTTTCAAGTTGGCGTAAGATGGCGCATATCAGGGCGGCTAGCTTATAGTTTCGATTTCATTCTATATGCGATCCCCCTCAATGCTTACCATAAAAACACACATATCATAACACGAGAAAACGCACTGAACACATTCGATCACAATACGAGTAAAGTAACGAATGACGATCGAATACAAAAATGCTTGCCCGGTTTTTTTTCTCATCCAACCTTGCATTGCAGGGTGGGGTGTTGGATAGGTCTTTTAAAACCATCAGGGGGTTGCTAAAACGATTTTTCGATTCAGTGATTTGTTTTCAAAATATTCAACTTTAAAGTGCAAATTTTCATTAAAATCAAGCGCCCCCCCCCCCTCTAAAATCTAAACCTCTAGTGGAAAATTTGAAAAAATTCAGAACGGTAATAAGTATATCAAACTTACAAGGAAAGCTGTAACGGCTAAGTTTTCTTGAGAATTATTAGTAGTTTAAGAGTAAATAGCAGCCTAAGGGTTCCAAAACTTGGAATATTCCGTACAAAATACGACATCCTTAGAAAAATAAACATATAACTTAATTTTTGCGTAATGGCTACGCAACCCTATTTCGGAAGTGTCTGACACGCTCTTGGCCGGTTTTTAAATTATTCAGTTGTCCATTTATTAAAAAGAAATCAAATTTCACCACAAAAAATAAGTAATATTGTTTTTAAATATATACAAAACCTTGTGGTAAAAGTGATAAAAAGTCAGATAATCTTTGTTGTTGGGTCCAATAGAAAGTTACTTACTGTAAAAGTTGCGATTATTTTGTTCGTGTCACAAATTGCCGGACACCCATCATTCCCTAAAGGTGCGACGTAATTTATAAAATTATCACTAGGTGTTATTATTTCCTTGATGGCTGGTTTTAGAAGGGGATCTTTTTTTAATGAAAGTGCGTCCAGCATTCCTGACATGCGCCATTTTCAATACCTTTCTCTATTTATCATTGGTACACATTAGACCTCAATCGAACGAAACACGCAACAAATGATATGCTTTTTTAATCCATTATAGATGATTTTAAAAATAATACTTTACACAAAACTTATGATTCACAGCCTCATCAAAGAAGAAAATCAGCGCCCGAAATACAACAGATTATTGGAACATTCATTCATCAAGGGCATAGATCAGAGCAGAGCCGAAGTAGCGGCACACGTATGTGAAGTGTTGGACGCTATGGAGCGCAGCGGCGTCAGCCCTTTCACGGCCGACCAGCCTGCGCAGGCTTGGGCCGATTAATCCGAAACATGTTTCGTTTGTGTTGTGAAAAGTCTGAGCCCTCCAAGTCTTGCTGTTCATGGTAGTATCGCTAAACTAGCCTTCACAAGTCTGAGCTTAGAGGAGTCTCCAAGCTACTTAAAAAATATATAATACCAAGCCATAGCTGACAGTTGTCACTAACTCCAGAGGCTCACATTTTCTCACAATACCTATCTGTCATGTTTTGTCAGTCATGTTGTTGGACAGGCAAACACTAAAAGAGTATTAAATTGTAGAAAATCAGTTATGCCTGATAGAATGAAACAAAATGACACCTTACATAAATGTATTCTGTAACTTTCCATAATAATGGCCTGCACACTGGCACTGGCCTCGCAATCATCTGCTAAACTTTTTCATCACATCTGATACTAGCAATGCACATTTGTGTCATAACGTTTATTCTTCTTTTTACCACGAGTGAACACAAATATAGGCAAAAGAGAATTAAATTAATCCTTTGTGAATGCATGTTTGGCTTACCTTGCACGGCCAGCTCTTGATTTTTCTTGGTGAGGTTGGAGTTGCATTTTGGTATTTCCAAGTGAAAATGAAGATGTATAGTATAGTAAAGTAATTATCTTAGAACAAGTAGTAAAAATTCGTAACTTATATAATCTCTATCAACAAGTTCACAGTAATGAGAATATTTTGTATGACCTCTAGGATCCTGTAACCTAACTATCTGTACCGGGTTCTCTGTTTTATACTGTCCTTGTTCTTTGCAACATGTAAATATTTAATATATTCAATGCTATATCATGTAAGTATGTACTTTTATATAGCCTATCATATATTATGCTTTAATTAATGGATCCTAATATTATAAACAGTTGACTCAATTAAGCAAAATATTGAAGTAACAGTTTACACTACCTGGGGAACCTGGCAACTGATCCATCATGATTGTAAAAGTTGTCTGTCTGTGTGTGAATTGCTTGTACCTAATTAGTTTCTTTGGCTGGCTAAATTCATATTAAGTCTTAGGGCATACAATATGCAGGTAATTATATAAAATGTGTATATACAGACCGATAATAATAATGAAACTGAGCTATGACCTAAAGTTGAAATTAGTTTATTAATTTAAATGCAATAATTTATGGCAGCATAGAACACTTGAAGCTATCAATAACCTGCAATAAAATTTCACTATCTATATGATTACTATCTTCTATATTATATTTGTTTTGGGTCTCATTACTATTGTATTATGTATGGCATAGATTGAATTAAAATAGATAATGAAATAAATTAGTATTTTACAATAAAAGTTTTATTTTGTAATATTATTTGCTACAAATTAATACTTATCATTATCACTCTAAAATCTGACCCATCTTTGTAGGGTTCACTTCTTTTCCAAATTTCACAAAAAGTTTGTATTTGGTTCCATCTGTGAGCTGTGGTGTAAGATATATTGCATCCATCGTCTTTGGCTTCATTTCAAGAAGAGGTATCCACATATCTACTGGTATGACTCTGTCTTTTCTTCTGCCCCAGAAGTCTACAGCAGATATTTTAATATACTTGTCATCTTCACTTACATATAAAAATCCAATAGTGTTGTTAAATGGTAGACTAGCTAGTGAAAAAAGAATTCCTCCTGTCACACCTGAAAAAATTAAGCCATGAAAAACCGAAAGGTGCACTGAAACCCTTATTTATTCAACTCTAAATAGGTACTAGCCTATATAAGCCGCTGCAAGAAAAGAGTATTCCGAAAACACTCCCAGTGATTCCATTAATCCACAGCCAGGTATTGCTAATGTAGTACCGAGAAGATGATACATTTTTATCCTATTTAAAGTAGCAATATGCCTAATAAATGGGAAAGAAAACACAGTTTCAAATTTTTGGGAATTTTCATGATCTTTTGTACTGTATTTGACAGCAGTTAGGGTTTGCATCGGACTTCGAAACGCTGACCATTTTGTTTTGAATAGACATATATTTTTAACAATAAGACTATTAATCCGCATAATAGGAAAATCAAGTCAAAAAACTGTTTACCAAAGAGCTGTTTACATAAGATCTAACCTCAAACATATTCGTGTCAAGTTGTCAGTCTATGAGTCTATCCTTGTTATTTTTTTTTGAGATATTATAAAAAACGTTAATATTAAATTTGTAACTGGATGCAGTCTGTAATTATTAGCTTCTACCCTTTTCTATATAGCATGAGCCACTATGTAAATGTAAATAACCATGAATCATTAACAACTTAATAAAAAAAAGTTTGAATTGAACTTCCCGATCAAAACGCAGTAATTATATACTCTTTGTCCCGCTGGGCTACTACGAAACTCTAAACTCGAAGTTCGTGTCGTGCTGTCCCTCTGACACTTACACTATTTAATACGAGAGCGAGAGGGACCGCACGACACGAACTTCGAATTACGAGTTTCCTAGTAGCCCTGCAGTTTCTATGGGCATGTACACAAAAAACAGCCGGTATTTCCATGTCGGTGTTATCCGGGCCAGGAAAGAGAGTCACCCACGGTATCGATTTCATACATCTTATATGGTTGCGTTCACATTTACCTATCTGATGCAGTGTGTTTTCGCATTAAAGCTTTAGAGAGAAAGAGAGACGGAGAGCATCAATCTTTGATCACAACACAACACGACAGATAAATGTGAATGCACTACATCTACATCTACACTTTCGTCTGCCGTGTGACGGATCCGTCCAGGCCACGCCCCCAAAGTAATTTGTACCTTATGCTTATTTCGTTAGAGTCCAATTTTCTTCGGATTTATTGTATGTAAATATTTAAGGGGGGCTCGCATGCAACAAACGTTTTGCCGTTTTTTGCTTGATATTAATGAAGGCAACAGGTAGACACTTGAAATAGTCACAGAATCTTCAGTTATATAATCACTTTAAAAATAAATAATTAAATTGAAATAAAATAAATATTTAGTGGGGGCTCCCATACAAAAAACTTTATTTTTTTGCCGGCTTTTTTGCTACTGTTGTATAGATTATGGTACGGAGCCTTTCGTGGGCGAGTCCGACTCGCACTTGGCCGGTTTTTACCTTTCTGGGGCTACTACGAAACTCGAAACTCGAAGTTCGTATCGTACCGTCCCTCTCGCTCTCGTATTAGATAGTGTAAGTGTCAGAGAGACCGCACGACAAGAACTTCGAGTTTCGTAGGAGCCCTGCTGATGGTAGTGCATAATTTGGACTTTGTACCTTGCCGTCTCGCTGACGCTTATATTATTTAATACGAGAGTGAGAGGGACGGTACAATAGGAACTTCGATTTTCGAATTTTGTAGTAGCTCCCCTGGACCTGTCACTGTCAAAATAGATCTTGCTCCGAAATTTTGACACGGATTTCGCGCTGTCATCGTTCATCCACCATTACGTCTCATATTTCGTTTTCTAGATTTTTTTTATCGTAGAACAGCAAAACTTACTAGACACTGGCAAAATTGTCCTCCAATGGACAGCGCCATATTTTTCTAATAAAAAAAATTTTTTTGACACTGTCACTGTCAGTCAAGTCTCAAGTCAAGTGACAGACAACTAGTTCAGACAGACCGAGACGGCGCGCGTGGTTTTTAATGTTGTTTTGAAAAAGTTAAATTAAAATTTATCATTCTCCTAAAAATCAGTGAAGTTACACTATGTAAAATGGCTTACTTACTTAAAGAAGTGTAAGTAATCAAAATACTGACTATCGCCTTTCCCTTAAATTGTTTTATGTGTTCATAACCTGTGTGCTCAATACGCAACATAAGCGAGCCTTGGTTTAAGTTGTGTATATAATCTGTGTGGTCTATAATCTGAGCTAACCTCATGCTTCTTAGGTTTTTCTGTATGTGTCTGAAATTAAATTTAAGTACTTACCTTTCATGGAAGCTTGCACGCCGCTGTGAAGCAGTGTGAAATATGCAATCGGCCCGCGTTTGACTAAAAAGTTCAAATATAGTCTTTTTTTGTGCTTGTGAGAGAGATAATGCTGCCTTACAAAGTGCTTAGTTATTATTCCAAACTAAGATTATAATTTATTAGTATGTGTAAAATAACTAAGGTTCATATTATTTATTACAGATATGAAAAGAATGTCGAGCATACAGCTTTCTATACCGGTGGAGATATTTCTTGGACCATAGATGGCACACATATCCTTTGTCAATGTAATGATGTCATTCAAATTATTGACATCAACACATGTTCACAAGCTTTGGTGATAGGCGAGTCTGATGAAGAAACAGAAAGCGATTCTATATACACTTTTAAACTATCTAAAAACAATGATGTTGTGGTCACTGCACATAAAAGTGGATTGATGAAACTATGGGACAGGCACACTGGCAAGCAGCTGAAGATGTGGAGGTCAGGGCACAAGGGACCAGTTGCGAGGCTTGCTTTTGATTCCCTTGATTCCAGCATTGCCTCTGGAGGCTCTGATGGCAATGTACGAGTGTGGGATCTCAGCCACCACACATGCACTAGTAGCTTGAGAGGCGCTACAGGAGTGTTTAGCGTCTTAAAATATCACCCACATGCATCAAAAGAATTAATATTTGGAGCTGCTGATGACACCAAGATCCGCTCATGGAACTTCAAAACTGGTAAAGAACATGTGGTATACTCAGGACACTTTAGTAAAATAACTTCATTGCAATTTTCACAAGATGGTGAACACATGGTCAGCTCCGGACGAGACAGAGTTTTAATTTTATGGAATTTGAATGAGAGCAAGGCAATACGGACTGTTCCTGTTTATGAGAGCATTGAAGCAATGATAATGTTACCTCCAACCTTCAGGGTACCCAATTTTAAGAAAAAAATAGAAACTGAAGGGATTTATGTGGCTTGTGCAGGGGAAAAGGGTATTGTAAAAGTATGGAATGTACAGATGAGTCGAATAATGTATGAGCAAACCAACAGCCTTGTGTCCCCTGCCAAAGAGGAAGGAGGGTTAGCTGTGACACATTTATTGTTCAATGAGGCAAGAAACTTGCTATCTGTAGTCACCGTTGACCACAATATCATTATTCATGAACTAGAAACATTTAACTGCATGAAGCAGATGGTTGGATTCACAGATGAAGTTTTAGATGTAATATTTGTGGGAAAAAATGAAGGGCATTTAGTTGTAGCTACCAACAGTCCTGATTTGAAGTACTATGATTTGGACTCAATGAATTGCCAAATTGTCAAAGGGCACACAGACATAGTTCTAGCACTTGCAGGTTTTCCAACAAAACCTGAATTGTTTGTGTCATCTGGAAAAGATAACTCAGTCAGGATATGGGTCCAAAATAGCAGCAATGAAATTATATGCTTAGGAGTTGGAGTAAGGCACACAGCATCTGTAGGGTCAGTGTTCACTTCTCAAACATCAAATGAATTTTGTACCTCTGTAGGCCAAGACAACTGCTTAAAAGTTTGGACTGTGCCCAAGGATATTGAATGTGCTAATCACATACTGAAATCAAGTCACACAGAACTGGCTCATCAAATGGACATTAATTGTGTTTCTGTTTCACCAAATGACAAAATGATAGCTACTGGTTCGCAGGACAAATCTGCTAAGCTGTGGACAAATGACTTGAGTTTACTAGGTGTTCTAAAAGGTCACAGGAGAGGAGTGTGGTGTGTGAGGTTCTCACCTGTGGACCAAGTTGTGCTTACATCTTCAGCTGATGCTTCCATAAAGTTGTGGTCTATAGCTGATTTGAGTTGCTTGAAAACATTTGAAGGCCATGAAAGCTCAGTGCTTAAGATTGAGTTTCTATCCAAAGGGCAACAGATAATTTCAAGCGGAGCTGATGGTTTGCTAAAGTTATGGAACATTAAAACTTCAGAATGTAAAATGTCATCTGATATTCATGACGGTAAGGTCTGGGCAATGGCAGTCAGTAAAGATGAATCAACAATAGTAACAGGTGGGTCTGATTCAAAGTTAATCAAATTCCAAGATGTCACTGCAGAAAAAAGAGAAAAGGCAGCAAAAGAAAGAGAAGAAATGATTTTGCAAGAACAAGAGTTAACAAATCTTTTACATGATAAAAAACTTATTAAGGCTTTAAAATTGGCGTTACGTATGGAAAGACCATTAAATGTGTTAAGAATAGTCAATGAAGTCCTTAAGACAGGAAATGATCAGCTCTTTGAGACTCTTAAAGAAATAAACCACACACAGAAAGAGATATTACTGAAGTTTGCCTCAGAATGGAACACTAATAACAAGAATTGCCATGCGGCTCAGCTAGTTTTCAACATTTTAGCCCCAGAAATTATCTCTGGCAGTTTAAAGTTACCTTCACTAAACAGCTTCATAGAAGGAGCACTCCCATACAGTGAACGACATTTTGAGAGATTGACCAATTTACTGCAAGATCTTAACTTTATTACTTACACTGTAAATTGTATGCAACCACATGCTATCAAAAATGACTAAATAAAAACCACCAAATGACAAAATTAATTTGATCCCAAAACCACAAATCCCTACTATAATATAATAAAATATATTATATAATATTATAAATGCGAAAGTAACTGTCTGTCTGTCTGTTACGCTTTCACGTCGAAACCACTGAACCGATTTTGATGAAATTTAGTATATGTAGTTTGAACCCCAAGGATCAACATAGGATACTTACCTACCTTTTATTCCGATAGAGGTCGCCGCCGTGCGATAAGCTAGATCCGCGCAGACGAGGTCGCGGGCATAAGCTAGTTATAAATATGACATCCACAACATAGCTGAGGTGTGATTAATTTAAACAGCAGTCCTGAAATGAATAGGTGCCTAGATAACTTATAATATTGAGTTTTTCTACTATTGTGTGATAGACACTTACTATATGGCATAATAATAGTTATTTGTGTCACAAGGGAGCAAAATGATGTATTTACGGCGAGGGCGTACATTGAATCCAGAATGTAGCGAAGGATTCTACAATAGAATCCTGAGCGTAGGGTGGGATTCTAAAGTAGAATCCTGAGCATAATGAGGGATTCAAGTGTTAACGCCCAAGTTGAAATTAATTTTGCTCCCGAGTGGCTCATACAACTTTTCACACCAAGCATTAAGAAACTTGAAAAAAATATATATCTAAATATAATTAAAAAACAACCAGCATAGAAAATAGCGTGGCTTTAGAATTATCAACTTCAAAAAATGGCATTTGCAATAAAACACTTCGAAAAGCCTTGAACAGAAAAGTTGCACTTTGCTCCCTCTCGACAGGGAGGAAAAGTTACTTTTCTGAAGGAGAGGTGTGAAAAAGTAATTTATTAAATCAGGTGTTACTTTGCGGGAGTCCATTTCAATGAACGAATAATAATTACTTTGCTCACCTGCGACCTTATGATAGCTACCTTTATAAAACAAATGTGTAATGCTTGTGTTGCTCTGAGGATGAACTCTGGTTGAGTTCGAAACGCGTCAGTGTAGTGTGGTGGTGGTGGTGATAGTTGGGTTTGTGTGTTCTTACAGTGTGGAAGTGGAGGAGCTGTATGAACACACGTTTGTTGCATCTATTAAAGGGGCTGGAGGCGCCCGAACGGAGTGGTGCTGGCTGGCAATGAAAACAAGGCTTCAGAGACGACACGTTTATTGTTCCAGATGCAGTGGCGAACAGGGGGAGAGAACAGACAGACACATCCTTATAAAATAACTCAATAATAATATTAACAACCATAAAGCTAAACCACGATGCATAGAGCTATAGAGTAGACAGTGAAGAGTGCCATTCATTATCAAAATTACTTTAATTATAAAGCCCAGGGCTGCCATGCATTAACAGCATCTTCTTCAATCATAAGGCACTTCTCTTCTAATAGAAAATCAGCAAAGTAATTGTTTTTAGTTCATAATACGAGTTGTTGGCGAGTAGTGAATCTAACAGGGCTTAAGTATAAAATAACGCTTAACATTTATCCGTAGCACGTGACAAGTTACTCATCACGTACTCGTAAGCTTTAGAAATGTCCGGCCGATGCGGTAAAAGCTTGCAAATGCGTCAAACGTGCGCCCGCGCAACCTCACCGAAGGTGTGATCCAGCAGTAGCGGCAAAGCGATCTCGCGCAGCGGACGATTCGCACAGGCGCGACCCCTCTCGCGTTTTACCCGTAAATGTTAAACATGAATATAAGAACTATATTAATAATTTCGTTATATGGAATTATATGTGAATATGCCGAAGGTCAAAAACAACCGATGTAAGTTTAATATCTAACTGTTATTATTCAATGCAATTCATTAATTAAGTGTAAAAGTGTTTTAAGTGATTGATTAGGTATTTAACAATTTGCTTACCCACCAAGTGAACACCTACCCTACCCCATGTGTCATCTCATATTTATATATTAATTCTGCACGGTAAATTTATGAACGTCTGACTAAATTATGTTTAGGTAGGTATATATTCCTTTCTGTCTGTTATTTTAACAAATGTAAATTTAATTAATATACATAATTTATTGGTAATTGTGCGTTGCATACCAACAACATTACGAAAACCTGAGCGGCAAATTGAAATCCCTCTTAACTGTATTGGTAAGTAACGAAATAATTTATTCAATTAACTATTTAAAAACTGAAATGTCACGTTATAGATATGTATTTTATTATTATTAGTTTAATAATTCGCTTTTTACAGTACGAAACTATTAGGATTTGAGTTTTGAACGGCTCACGACGAGGCCACACGACTCGAAATTTAATTTATACGAGTGTCATTAAGAATCAAACAAAACAATAGGCAGTAGACGCATCCGTGGACACATTAACTTCCAGAGTAGTAAGTAGGTAAGTACAGCTGCGTGAGAGAGATGTGCAAAATACTTATGTATCTATATAGCTCCCGGTTCTGTTTAAGTGTTATGAATCTTTAGCGGCGGCCTTAGCCATTGCGAGGCTCCGGGAGGCAGGTCTTTGCGAGCCCTTTTGTCCTTCGTGAAAGTATGTGATGCGAAAATATAGTTAAAAAAATCTGTATATCTTTTAATTTGCTTCGCGAGGCCCCTGCAAGAACGAGGCCCTGGGCGATTGCCCTATTCGACTCCCTCTAAGGGCCCGGCCACATGTCCACGGCGTTGCGGAGTCGTCAACGTAAAACGGCGCGGCGCCCAACGCGTAACGGTGCCGCGCGGTGCACGTTATACGGCGTCGTCAACGTGCAACGACAGGCGCGGCGCACTCCGCGATATAGGTGCGATTCTATAAGTATCAAAACACTCCACGTCGGCGTGGCATAACTCAGTAGGGTTATGCGCTCCGCCCGGCATGCACAGTCACACTCACAGTCTCTCGCTCGAACTAGTCTTCGCACTTGTGTGATTTTTATGAAACTTGTTCATGATGAACGCAATAAATTTTTTTTTTGCTTTGTAACCCTATTCTAAACCAAAGCGTTGGTGATGAATAAGTAATAACGACCTTCGCGCGCAGCACTAGAGTTCAATGTTGCTTGGTGGTGCGTGGTGATTTTGCTAATAAAAATTACGTAGGCATATAAAATGGCCGCTTTTTTTTTATTCAACTTGATGGCAAACGAGCAAGTGGATCTCCTGATGGTAAGAGATCACCACCGCCCATAAACATCTGCAACACCACCGCGTTCGCGACGACGTATAACGTGCACTGCGCGGCACCGTGACGCAACGTGCGCCGTGCCGTTGCACGTTGACGACGCCGTATAACGTGCACCGCGCGGCACCGTGATGCAACGTGCGCCGTGCCGTTGCACGTTGACGACGCCGTATAACGTGCACGCGCGTGCACCGCAACGCCACGACGTCGGCACCGCGCAACGTGATGTACGTTCGTTGCGACGACGTATAACGTGCACCGCGCGGCCGTATAACCACAGAATAAGTAATAGTACAAGTAGTATAACGTAACGTGCACCGCGCGGCACCGTGACCCGTGACGCGTTGGGCGCCGCGCCGTGTATAAGTTGTACGACGTGCCGCGCACGTGACCCGTGACGCGTTGGGCGCCGCGCCGTTTTAAGTTGCCGACGCCGCAACGTGGACATGTGGCCCGGCCCTAAGGCCGCCGCTGCTGAATCTTAGATTTACTACCTACATACTTACTTATTTGTTTTGCAATGTAGACCGTGATTGATTACCTACCATGAGCGCCGGCAGGATTTTTTTCTGAAGGGTGCATTGCTTCTGCATAATATAATGTAGAAAGCTGCATTTATATCTAGGTTTTATTCTGTATCTTAGTCTAGTTCTATTTATTTTCTTTTACGCCAGGGTACCCCCTTACACCCCTATCCGGTGCCCATGATGATTACCTTAATTTACCTTTAATAAGCTCCCGATATTTCGACACGATAAAGGTAAGTAGGTACAGGTACCTACTTACATGCATTATGCCCATAGGCATAAGACTAAGATTAGCGCAAGAAACAAGTATAAGTACCCATCTAATATTATTAACTGTGAATCGTTAAAAATTGTTTGATAATCTTATTCAGATGGTGCTAGACGCTTATCGTAATTGTGAAACTACGGATATCAATACAAATTGGACTGGTCATCAATTGATTCGATTTACTTATCCAATGAATGTTTCACTTTTCGCGCAAAAGTCAGAGTAAAGTATTAAAAAAATACAGCACGACAATGTAAAAATATTAGCAGCGACGTAAAACCAACGTCATGTTTTAGATGAAATCTTCGAAATCTTGATCTTTCGAACATATTACTTAAATACCTACTTTTGCGAGCATGACTAAAATCCATATTTGTCATAATTAATCACTGTCACAGGAGATGCTACTGAACCGGCAGATAAGGCTTATATTACCTATAGCCTTTGTGATGCAGAGCAGTAAAGAACGGTTGTAAAATTTTACCTAACATAAATTTAATTACGTAAATTATGTCTCTACAACATTGTATTAAAGTAAGATGATGATTTTTTTTTCTACAATTAGTTATTAGATTGCCCCGTAAGTAACCTCTATGGATTCTGTCCGAAATAAATGGCTTATTATTATTATTATAAACACTTTCCCACTCACGTATTTTTGTCAATAGGTAGGCGATTGTCGCACCAATGCGCTGTCTATTTTTCTGTTATGTTTACGATGCTATCTTTTTTTAAGGAAGCCTTAGCTTCTTACTATTGTAGGTACTAGACAGGATTTTAAAGTTATAGGGTATGCATTAATTTAATTAAATGTCGCTGATATGATGACATCCCTTATACGAGTGAAGCTCGCTGATATGAAGAGATCCCTTTAATCGATAAGTTCGCTTTTGCACATCTAATTATCCTGTTTTCTGTTAAGTACATGTGTTTATATCTACAATAAAGAGTTTTACAGTACAATTGTATGTAATTACATAAAGCCAATTCAACGATGCCTCATTAGGTACCTACCTACCAAAAGCGCCTCTTTGAATTCTCAACAAGATACAAAGTTACCCACGTCAACTAAAATATCCTATACGAGTACGTACGTAAAAAAAAATTATAACAAAAATTGAACCGTCTACAAAAAACCATGAAAATAATTTTCTACCAGTTGAAGTCGGTGCATCAGCACGAGCCAGCAGGAGTGTTTGAAGCTCAATATAGGTATAGTATGTAGGTGAGGTAGACGACTATAGGTCCACGCCTGCTGGCTCGTGCTGAGGCACCGACTTCAACTGGTAGAAAATTATTTTCATGGTTTTTTGTAGTCGGTTAAATTTTTTGTCATGAATTTTATTTCACGCTTTTTAGTGTAAGTAAATTATCTAAGATACAATAGTTTAATGTCAACTGCTGGTCACCTTTTACGAAAGATTGCTTTTTCCGAGTGTATAGATTAGCTACCCAAAATTTTTGTTTCCCAATATTTTTAGTTCCATTCGCGTTTTTCCCCACTTTTTTATTTTCCTATGCAGTTGTGTTACCATTAGGTTATTTCTTCGGACGCATTAATTTCTAACAGTTTTTGTTGCTAGACGCATTTTTTTCCATGCGTTTTGTCTCCTAGTCCGCATTATCCTCATGCATCTGTTTTACCCGTAGAACCAGTTCTCAATATTGTTTTATCACATACTATAAAATTATTCTGTCACCATATTACTACTTATAAAAAAGTTTTACCATAAAGAAAACGAATGTATCTAGTTGATCATTGTTTATTCAACTTTATAAAATATAATAACATTAGCCTTTGATATTTCACGATTTAAGTATTTAATATGAAACAAATAATAAAACCTGTGATTATAGACTTATATGTATGTTTAACTATAGTTATATTTTTTGAGCGAATTACGGAAAGAAGCGTTGGATGTAAATTACATTAACCCGCAAAACGAAATAAGAAGTGATATTTTTCGAAAACGCAACAATAAGTATTTGATGATGGACAACAAAATTCAGTCAATCGTAAATAATTACCTGCAGGGGTTATCCTCATTAGATAAATGTATAACACTTTTATCGATTCTTAAATATAAAATATAACTATAGTTAAACATACATATAAGTCTATAATCACAGGTTTTATTATTTGTTTCATATTAAATACTTAAATCGTGAAATATCAAAGGCTAATGTTATTATATTTTATAAAGTTGAATAAACAATGATCAACTAGATACATTCGTTTTCTTTATGGTAAAACTTTTTTATAAGTAGTAATATGGTGACAGAATAATTTTATAGTATGTGATAAAACAATATTGAGAACTGGTTCTACGGGTAAAACAGATGCATGAGGATAATGCGGACTAGGAGACAAAACGCATGGAAAAAAATGCGTCTAGCAACAAAAACTGTTAGAAATTAATGCGTCCGAAGAAATAACCTAATGGTAACACAACTGCATAGGAAAATAAAAAAGTGGGGAAAAACGCGAATGGAACTAAAAATATTGGGAAACAAAAATTTTGGGTAGCTAATCTATACACTCTCTTCATCATCAGTTCCACATCCCCAAATGATGATTTTCAAGAGCAAATGCACGAATTGCTACTAAATATATCCAAATTACCATAGTTGCCCCTACAATATTTGAAGAGTTCCCTCGATTTCCTTGGAATCCAACTATCAGATCCTGATTTGGTGCTTATGGGACCTAATTGAAGGCATTCCTAAACGATCTACAAAAAAAAATCAAATCGGTCCATAAATGATGGAGTTCTGAGGTAACAAACTTACAAAAATATACAACCTCCTCCTTTTTCTGAAGTCGGTTAAAAACAAGATATTACGTACTATTCCAGATTGTTTCTTGTAACTCTTCAGTTCGCCTACTTTCTGTTGCTGACTGTACGGGGACATAGATATTGGTTACTTACTTCAATATAGAGTACCTAACTATGTAGGTATGCATTACAAATAAAACATTTGAAAAACAGTTACAGATGCGAACGCAATCATAATGTAAATCATCTGCCTAATCTAAATGATCGTACTCGTATTGTAAGTAAACAACCTTCGAAAGCGTTGCGCTTTTTGCGTCGTCGCCGCTTCACCCGATAACTAAAGCAAACGCTCGTGACATACCGAGCCTCACTGATCTTATTGTATCTGTTTCTCACATTAAACTATTAATGAACCGTGGTCACGAGAAATTAAAAGACCTGTAATTGAGGTAAATAGACTTTATTAACGTTACCTAGGTACCTACATATTTTTAACTTAAAACATTGCGTGAAAGTCTCGGGTAATATTACGAATCAGTGATGATAATGAATGACTTCGCCAAATTCATTATCAATTGTAACGATTGTTACTTTATAACCCGCTGATTACCATAGCCATACCGATGTAAGTGTTGTACCTATACGTGTGGAGAAATGTATCAAGAATATACTTACATAGGTATGTATAATTTGAGGCTTTTTATCCTAGGATTAATTCCCACACTCGTACTCGACACAGCAGATAAGCGTTTGTCAGGTCAGCTAATCTTTTAATTAGGTACGTCTTTGAGCGTCGCCGTCGCGCGTCGCTTCGACTATCAGCGATGCGAATACTTAAGTATTTCGTTTCGTTGTTGTCACATTGACATTGACAAATGCATCTACCTATATGCAGGTCCACAACATTCTTATTAATAATTATAAATAATAATTATAAAACATTAAAAGCGACATCTAGTAACAAACAAATAAACATTGGTGTACCTACCTAAAACATACTATAAGTATAGACCTCATTCATAAATCAATATTCTATTTACTCTGGCAGGTGTAGCCTACCTAAATTCAATTCAATTCAATTCAATTCAATTTGTTTCCATATCTATTAATTTCTTTATTTATTTCATTTAGGTACTTTGTTACCTGATTAGCGAAATGTAGCGCCTTCAAATTGAAATAAGAATCTTGCTTCCAATGAATAGATAATTTCGAACATTGGCGTGGTCAACAGCAACTCGATTTTTATGGGATTAAGTAGACCTACTTTTTCCTGAAGTCAGTGCAGATGTGAAGTATGGCACATTTTTTTTTTTTTTACTTAAAAAGAGGCACCAGCGGTAATGTAATAATGTACCCTCAAGAAATTGAATAAATGATTTTTTTTTTATGGCAAAGCTTAATATGCACACTTACTTACTGCATGTGAAGACACTTAGTTATAGGTAATCATAAAATAAAATAATTAATTATACGCAGTAACTAAACAGTATAAAAGGTACAGTGTTTGGTAGGTATTTATGCTGGATCTAGGCGACATAAAATTCATTGGTATGCTCTAGTGCATAAAGTAAAATCTTCGTCTAAGACCAAGGTAATCAGGGTCAAGAGCCACAAACAAAAAAGTTTTGTACATATTTTTTTATAATGTTTAATTCATTATCAAACTAAAAATAAATCAAAATCCATACTAATATTATACAACTGCGAAAGTGCGTGTGTCGTCTTTCCCGTCGAAACGGAGCGATGGATCGACGTGATTTTTGGCATAGAGATAGTTTATAGGCCAGAGAGTGACATAGGCTATTTTTATCAAAAATGCACAGTTCCCGAGGCAACAGCGCACGAAACCGAATTTCACGCAGGCGGAGCCGCGGGCAAAAGCTAGTAAATCAATATAACTAAAAATGTATAATTATATAGCAATGCATGAAAAATAAAAGGTACATAGTAAGTGAACAACTGCTTCCACTGTTGCTATTTCATTTCCTCACAATCGAAGTGAAAAGCAGTGTAAAACACAAGAATTAAACCCATTTTCCCCTCGACGTGTCTATCCACCCCCGCCGTACCGGCTCGGGTGGCTATACCTACATATGAACGTCTTGGGTAAAATGGCTCGTTTTATGCTCTCGTTGTACAATCTTCTATTTAATTACTATTACTACTATAAGTTAAATAAGTTTAAGTTATTAGTTAATTATTACTACTATTACTTAGTTAAATATATTAGGTACAGTCAACGTCATAAATAAGTCATCACTTGTGCGTTGTCATTTTAACGTCATGTTTGAAAGGTGTACCAACTGAAAGCAACAAGGTACAAAACTGATCACTTAATATTTATGATGTGGACTGTACCCGATAATTTCTACCAATGAAGTGAGCCATCTGTCGAAGTTTAAATCAAATAAAATACAGCGTAGGTATCTAATGTCGAACCACATATTACTGTACGATTATAAATTCGGTTGCATTGCATTATACATACTTACCCTCCTTCTGTGACATACGAATAGCTAGAAAGCCGGACAGGACGGAACTGAAAGGGTTTCGATTGCCGTTACTAAAAACCTTCACTGACTATGATTCTTAAATATATGTAGCATACTGAAGTAGGTAAGTAAAGCCTACTCGCTTGGATTGTTAAGTGTGTTCAAACGCTCTGGACTGCCTTCAAGTTAATCTCAGTTTCTATGTAAATAAAGCAATTACTCGAGTTTCAAGCAATTAAGTAGTTCGATAAAAAGCAACTAAACTAAACTGTGGGACACGGTCCGGTAATTCGCTGTGACCATGCATTATAGACTTCGCTCGCTAGTTCCGGGCTTACCTACTACTCTTTTACAATTTGATGATAAGGGGTTTACATAGATAAATATACCTATACGGGTTGTAGGTATACCAACATAAAGCAAATGGACTCAGATCCGAAGTCTGTTATACGCTCCAGCAGGGCTACTACGAAACTCGAAGTTCGTGTCGTGCGGTCCCTCTCGCTCTCGTATTAAATAGTATAAGTGTCAGAGGGACCGCACACGAACTTCGAGTTTCGAGTTTCGTAGTAGCCCTACTGGTACTCGCAGATTCGATAATGTTGGCACTTCGGTGACTATTGAAATATTTAAGGCACACTGTAAAAACCCGCGTCAAGCTATTGGTTTGACCCATGCCCTCTCAAGAAGAAGATTGTTGATGGTGCCTTGGTGTTGTTTTCCTCTCCCGTCGAGCAATGTACTATTTTAGTGCCAGCATTCGGGGAGGAAAATGAGGATTACGTTTGTAAGGAAAATTTAGTGCGTCTTGGATCTCAACTTTTCCTTGGGTAGGTATAAGTAGGTACCTAAGTAATTAATAAATAAATAAATAAATATAACGGTACAATTCACACCAATTGACCTAGTCCCAAAGTAAGCTTAGCAAAGCTTGTGTTATGGGTACTTATCAACGGATAAATATAATTTACAGATATAGATACTTAAATACATATGGAGTATTTTTCATACAACGGAATCGAAACCTCAAGCTTCGTAATCAGGTTCTCTAACCACTAGGCCATCTGGTCGTCATTAATTATTATATTCAAACGTCAAAAGAAGACATCAAAAGTAAAATATGGTGTATCCGTCTGTTACAGCCAAATGCTCCGAAACTATATCTACTGAACTAATTGAGTTGAAAACTGTTACACATAAATTAATTTAAACATGGGACCCCAATTTTTGCGGTAAATAAGACATTAATGCACACTATAAATCCTGTAACATGACATATCAAATTAAAAGACTTGAAATCGATACTCAAGTAAGGGCTTGAAATAAATAGTGAAGAAAATATGCGAAAAATTACCTCCTTCCCCTTTTAGCTTATCTCTGAAATTACTAGGCCTACATTTTTAACAATAAATACAGAAAATAGTTCCATATCAATTTGCGCAATTTCTTAAGAAAGCAAGGAGGAGCCCTCTGCATGCGAGTTTAACGCGCACTTATACACTTTATTTATCAGAAAACCATTTATGTTCAGACGACTGGTTAGAGCACCTGACTACGAAGCTTGAGGTACCGGGTTCGATCCCCGATCGGGGCAGATATTTGTATGAAAAATACCAATGTTTGTTCTCGACTCTTGGGTGTTTAGTAGTGTCTATCTACTTATGTATGTTTATTCGTTTACTTACTTTGAGAGTAGGTCAATAGGTGTTAAGTGTTCCGTGTTATTTAGGTAGGTATTTCTTTTTATTTATGTCAGATTTAATAAAATAATTTATAGTAAAATCGAAGAATGAGGAGAGTTACATAATATATTTACCATAAATGTCCTTAAACAACAAATAGCTTCACCCAATGATGTGGCTTAATTAATTTATTGTACCTTGTTAATATAATGTCTCTAGTCACCCATTTATGCAATGTCGATACGTTTTATAATAGCAGTAATTACAGGCCATTATGGCACCTAGCCTTAACCAAATCACACAGGTGGTGAGGACTTAAGGCCCTGGCACATGGTCACGTACCATGCATGTGACTTGCAAGGTACCAAACGCTTTTGTATCATATTATGTGCATATAATAATAGAGTACAACTCATGTATAGCTAGAATAGACACTTAATATGCTAGCGTTTCACCACAATCACAGGTACATCCCGGTATCATAAATACCGGGTGGGCCCTGTAACAGGAGTAAAAAATTAAAACACAGGTTCTGCCACTCAAATGAAACTACTTTAGTTCTGCAACTCTCAAAAATTAAGTAATTTTATCATTGTGTTTATTCCAAACAAATTAAATGGTATTTTCAATGTACGGCATCCAATAGCCTAAATGACATCGCCTGTCACGTAACAAAATGACGGACCAATTAAACTCTAAACTATAATAAAAATCATAATACAAGTTGTTTTCAAAAGCTGTAGAACTAAATTTTGGGCAAGATGAAGAGTGGAAGCTGTGGTTTAATTTTTTGCTTCTGTTACAGGGTGTATATCTTTCTTTAAAACAGTATAAGGTAGGGGTAGAAAGAGGATGAAATGCGATAACGAGCGCACGCGCGTCAGACATTAGGGATTAGCCTAGCCAATGCCTAACTGCTCATTCACCTTTAACTAAATAAATAATCTAACCACTAAAAATCCATTTTTAATACAAGCTCTTTTTTCTGACTGTACTTTTGATGACTGTACTCGCATTGTCACCCAAACTACATTTGCATACCTAATTTGAAGTCGATGCTAATAACCCTTGAAGAGTTCCGTCCTGCGGAGACGATCCTGGCTGGACTACCAGGATGTCACTAATAGATTATTGTATTGTCACGCGATTTACATAAGTACTCCAAATTTCAAGTCAATCTGACTACTGGAAGTTGGTCAAATTTAACTTGCAAGATTTGATTACAGAGAGACAGACAGACAACGGGACAGGTGAAACTAAATAAAAGCTTGTACGCAGGCAATGACATGCACAAGTAAACCTTAGCTATTTGAAAAAAAAATTCTCTTTGCGTAGAGTCAGGAGCTGAAAAGAACTAACTACATGTTATACCTTAACTTTTACTTACTAATATTAGTAACTTCTGTTTTGTACGGAGTTGACTTTGTTTCCTTATTAATAATTCTCGTGCTCAAACTTATTATGGATTAACCTCTACCTTATTTTTAACCTCAATACTTACCTACAAGGAAAAGAAAATAGAACTATCAACAGCTACCTTAAGTTATGTCGGGGATTTTCAAAATTGATTACATATACCTGTTTTGCATGTTTGTTAATCTTGTCGTCTTGTTTCCTTATGGTGTACAATCCAAATACCAATGATCAAGATCCATAAATAACTTAAGTATGCCCTTATTTATAGATATTTTTTTCTGGCAGATATACATAAACGGGCTGTATCTTTGTAAGAATTAGTGAGATTTAGTTTTTCTTTTTATCAATTGCATTTAGTTTTTCTGTTTTGGTAAATTAGATGTTTCACTAACTTATAACCACAGCTTCGCTCACGTAACCATTAGATAAATCGGAGATTTTTAGATTTTACATGGATCACGCACGTGGGAATGTCGTGATAAAAAGCAACTTTTTAACTTTTAAAACATATTATCTATCTATCTAATACCTTTAAATTAGCAATTCTTGTATATATATTTCGGGGATCTCGGAAACGGCTAGAACGATTTCGATGAAATTTGGTATGTAGGGGTTTTCCGGGATGACAAATCGATTTAGCTGGGTCTTATCTTTGGGAAAACGCTTATCACTGAGTTTCAGCCCGAGCAAAGCTATGTCGCCCAGGTACTCTTTCTTTAAACACGCATTTCAGCTGAAAGTTACTAAAAGTGAAAGTAGGTTGTTATAAATTATTCAGACAATCGCAAATGGTAATTAAGTGAAACAAGGTGAAGAAGGTGACTTTTTATTTCGTTAATTGATTAGCTACACCTATATCTTATCGTTATGAACAAAAAGAGGTACAGTCAATGCTGCCAAATGCTACAATAGGTACCTACTTGTTTTTGTAAGGGGGAAAACAAGCATGCGGGCGACTGTGGAAAGCAATCACCGCATCCCATAGACATTACAGGTGTGTGTTCTGGCCCATTAAGAGATTGATAGCCTCTTTTTTGAATTTCTGCCCTAAGTTGTACTGCTCCGTAATGCGGTCCCAGGAAGCTGGTTCCGTAGTTTAGTTGTGCTTGGGAAAAAGTTCCGCTTAAAGCGGCGGTGCTAGATTGAGTAGATTGCTATCCATTGCTATTTGAATCGAAGATGGATCGACTACGAGTTTTCAGAATGGTTTAGGGATTGCATTTTAACAATGGTACTCAGAACAATGTTGGAACTACTGACCCGAGGAACCGAAAAGTAATTGCTCTGTCAGTACCTAAGACTGGGCGAATTATCAAACCTCAAACTGAGCAATGTTTGTTTTTAACCCCCGACGCAAAAAGGGGGGTGTTATAAGTTTGACCGCTATGTCTGTCTGTGTGTCTGTATGTCTGTCTTGTCTGTCTGTGGCACAGTAGCTCCTAAACGAGTGGACCGATTTGAATGCGGTTTTTTTATTTGAAAGCAGGTGTTCTAGCAATGGTTCTTAGATATGTTTTATCAAAATCGGTTTAGCCGTTTTTGAGATATTGAACTTTGAAGTGACAAAGTCGGGGTTTTCCAACTTTTTGTTGGTTAGGTTATTAGTTGCGAGTAGAGATCCACTGTGGGATTGCAAAGCCACTCTAATTAGGGCTCCGTAGTCAAATGTCTGTCTGTTCACGTCTTTGCTCAAAGGCTATCAGTGCTAAAAAGCTCTAATTTTACAAGGATATATTATGTAGCAACTATGCAGACCAAATAGTAAGAAAACAGTGTCAAAATATTTTTTTCATATAGGCCAAAGTTACCCTCCAATAGGTCAAAGTACTAGTAAGTAGACACTGTGTTACTAGTTTTACGATGAACAAAAACATCGTGATGAAACCTACACAAACCTGCAAAGAAATTCAATGTGTGAAGTTTCCAATCCGAATTGGGCCCGCGGGAACTACGGCCCAAAGCCCTCCGAGAGCCAGTGCCTAGCAGTGGGAGTGGGACGTATATATAGCACAAGATAATGATGATGAATTAATTTTCTCAGTTCACGTAAATAAATTTAAAACTTAAATTTTGAAAGCGATAATTATAGTAGTCTATGTATGCGAAGCGGGGGTAAGTAATTCGTGTGACGAAACTGCGCCGGCGTCACAAGCACTTTGCGACACGAGAGCCCGCGGGCGCGCCGGCGCAGTCACATGACTCCGATGAAGGCTACGAGCATCGTACCGGGCGGCTCGCAGCCTGTGTTCGTCGTCTACTGTCACTTGCGCTGTTTACTTTATCGTCCATTTAAATTGACCTAAAAATAAATTAAAAACATAAATTCATGCCAATAACTTTTTTGTTAATCGTCCTTCAAGGAGTCCCCCTCCCCCTGGACATTGTATGCTTTAAATACAATACATATGACTGTATTATGCATTTACTTTTGAAACTACCTCGCAAGCCATGTTGAGTGAACGAAAAAAAAAACACGGGGTTTTCACTTAAAATAAAATGTCACTGTGAAAATAATGTTTTATAGGAGGAAGGAGAAAAAAATATATACGTGAGAAAACAAGGTTAGGTTAGGTTAGGTTAATATACGATAAAAAAAAATATTCTCATAGCAGGCGGAGCAAATACGGGCAAAAAAGGCTAGTGAAGGTACAAACCTATCAATTATTTTTTTAGAATTTAATAAATAGGAGCGAAGTAAAATTTTGAAAGAACATTATGATTTTAAATTACGAAGCCTAACCTAAAACAAAACTACCCCTAAATGCAGCAGACCTTGAAGTCTATCTGAACCGGACCATGTTAACTTTTGGAAAAGATAGCTGGGAGACTGTGTCCTGATGACATCAAACAAGAGGCAAGCAAACATAAGCTCCTGTCGATTAGCCATCCTAAGCCAGTTTGCATCATTAATGTAAGGCGAGACATGCGATCGTGGGGGAATCCTGAAACAGATCCTAGCGCAGGCATTTTGCACCCTTTGAAGAAGTCAGTGAGTACGCGCTAAGAGGCAGGGACCAAAGGCAGTCAGACAGTAATTTAATTTAGACAAAATAAGCGTTTCGCAAAGTCTGATACGAAGTTCCACGCTTAAAAAGTCTCTAAAATTGTACAATGTTTTGAGACGGAACAGACAATTTCGTACAACTTCTGACACATGCTAACCGTAAATTACTATCCATCAAAATACCCAAATTTCGAGCCTCAACAACATGATCAACCATTACGTCGTTTATTACAATCCTGGGGTTGCAAGATAGTATCTTACTAACCTGTTTTGAGGATCCAATCACCATGAATTTAGATTTTGAGGGATTAAGAGATAAAGCGTTCGCAGAAGACCATTCGAAAATACGCTGCAAGTCCGCATTGATCATCGCAAAACAGCATCAGAATCGCGAGGGTGAAAAGGAAGGTAAATCTGTACATCGTCGGCATATAAATGGAACTTACAGTGCATAATACTTACAATAAATTTGCGATGGTCAGAGCCGAACAAAATGAATAAAAACGGACCCAAGATGGACCCTTGAGGCACTCCTCTGACTACAGGGGCAGGGTTTGATAGCAAACTGTTGCCATTATTTTGCGTAATTTTTACCAAATTACGATTATTTGTTTACGTTTTAATTAAGTGTTTTTTTGTTAACGCTGTATATCTACTCTAAACTTTTAGCAAGTTTTTGTATTTTTCATTATTTTCGATAAATATTTCTACCTAATGTTATTTCAAAAATTAATCCTCAATCGGAATAGAGAACCTCATAAAATATATTTAAAGAAGATAGACTTGTGAAATACTTCCAATAAATAAATAAATAATAAATTAATTAATCATCAATTATATATCCACTGGGGCACAAATTCACACCAATTAACACTAGTCCCAAAAGTAAAGCTTATAAATTTCAAAGCTTGCACATGAATTTCGAAAACTGAGGTACTAGCAATTCTGGATAAAACCACTCTGCACATTATTAATAGAATATACATTCACATACTAGTAAAGTACTTATTATGGATACTAAGCCCAAGATACGCCGAGAACAAACATTCGTATTTTTCATTAAAATATCTGTCCCGACACGGGAATCGAACCCGGGACCTCAAGCTTCGTAGTCAGGTGCTCTAGCCACTAGGCCATCTGGTCGTCAAAAATAGGTATAGATTCCACCATGCACTTTACTTACATATTTATGATAACTTTGACTGTTCTTTACTTTAAAAAATAAGATTAATGTTTGCATGCCAATGTATTTGGTTAGACGTGTCACTGCACATTATTTAGCACTAGGTACATATTTTTAAAACACTATACTTACCTACCTATGTTTAAAGCAAAATAAGTTAAGTATTTCATTTCATATCATTTTCCTAGTCTCTCCTCGTCTCTTTGCAGCAAAAATAAATAAGTAATACGAAATTCGATTTTTTAAGTCAATTCTGTTAGCCACAAACTCGACTTCATTCGAATCTAGACAAACCTAAAAAAAATTTACTGTTTAGATGAGACGTTCTAAGAGAGATGGAAAAACCAACATATTAAACTTACGACTAATTTTGCATTGTACTTTTATGAAGCAATTATTGGATATTGTCGTGAAAACTATGAAGTGACCGCATCATCAGCGGCTAGTCGATCGAACAATCGACCACGGCAGCTATTCAGATGCAGATCCGCATATACGTATAACATTTATGCGTGCAGCTCGACCGACAGTCGCAATTGTTTTGTTAGTCTCAGCCCGATCCGTGGTCAGACTAACCTCGTACCACAGGGTAAAGTGAAATTCGGAATGGTTCTGGATGAATCGAGTTGAAGTTTGACAAGGCTTAGAGTCAAATGACGAATATCCCACTGCTGGGCAAAGGCCTATCTCCCGTGGATTTCCTACTCACACTGTCTGCAATTATGTCTTGCCAGTCGCTGGAGAACGCGTTCAGGTCATCTCAGCTTAGTTTAGCTTGCCGCGGCGCCGATCGTAGGGCATCCACGGAGTGTTAGGTAGGTACCTAACCGGTGTCCACCTCTCCGAGATAAATATAAATAATATCATGGGATTTTTCGAACCTAGATGTCAGTGACACACACGCAAGCGATAGGGCCTGAAGTATTTACGGACTAACGACACAAATAAGTGATAGTATGCATAAAGATAGTTAAATTGTCACAAAACACGTCATCGACCCTATCTTCGACAGAGATTCCGAAAAATTTGCTGATATTGGACAATAAAGCTCAACAAAGCATTTATTCACTTACTATACAAAAATTACACCAGAAAACACATGAAAATATTAAATACAATATACACAATGTTGTGTGTCCCCGCGAAAGTGAAACGGTCGCTGACTCAGCATTATGCTGAAGCGTTAAACGGTTACAAGCCCACTCAAAAATCCTGTTCGCTATTAGTCAGATATTCATATATTCGAATTTCCATTAATTCTTCTTTACCATTCTCACGAACATTTCGGCGATTGCCTGATGTGAATACCGGAACTAAGGTCTTTTCCATCGACCTTTCCACAGACCTGCGTAAAATGCAAATATCCTCCTCATCACTTCCAAATCGATTTCCTCTTTTTGCATCCTTGCATATGAGGTAAATATGCGCAGTAGTACAATACTTTTAAGGTGCAATGCATCTTTTGTGCATGACACGCGTGCACTATAACAATATGTATGCTGTAGAGCTGAATTTCCGTATGTTTAAATCGGAAGCGAACTGACCGACCAATACGTTAAATATACTATGGAACTGTGAAGAGAATAATGTGGTCGAAATAAGTAATAAATTATTTAAGTATTGTGTGGTAATATTTTTTTTGTTTCAAACAAAAATACCATTCGTCCAAAAATAATAATCCTTGCATTAACATTAACTGTATTTTTTTATTTAATTTAATTGAAACTAATTAACAACGAAATAATCGATCCTCAAAATATCCGCATCTGATTTTCTAGCACATTGTATTATTTTTGTTTCATTTCTAGTTTTCAGTGTGTCGTGTGTCAGTTTTTTATTAAAATGAAACTGGGCAGGTACCTACATAAGTACATATTTCATTAATATTAAAGAGTTATGAATATTTCATGTTAGAAAATGAGAAATACAGCAAACAGTAACTATTTTTTAGTTAAATTAGTAAGTATATCCATAAAAAAATGATTTAAAGAAGTCCCCTTAAGCAAGGCTCCGAGGATGCTGGCAGCGTTCCCGCTCTGAACAGCTAAGCTAGGTAATTCTTTTAAAGGAGTCCCCTTAAGTAAGGCTCCGAGGATGCTGGCAGCGTTCCCGCTCTGAACAGCTAAGCTAATTCTTTTAAAGGAGTCCCCTTAAGCAAGGCTCCGAGGATGCTGGCAGCGTTCCCGCTCTGAACAGCTAAGCTAATTCTTTTAAAGGAGTTTCCTTAAGCAAGGCTCCGAGGATGCTGGCAGCGTTCCCGCTCTGAATAGCTAGGCTAATTATTTTTCCTAGGATGCTGCCTGTTCCACGTTCCTATGATGTCTACTAAATAACCTCTTTGTTATTTCCGTAAAAAGCTTCAAAACCGCTAGGACCCCACGAACCAAGGGTCTCGACACAATGACAATAACAACGACGGTCTGGGACAATGCCATATTTTAGTACCTATAGACTAGTATTTGATAAGAATGTTAAGTCGTGCTGAAAGAATTACTCCCTCTAGGGTTAATATTTTCTTAAGACGCATATTCTGAAACATGTTTATTAACAATGATTGCTAATTAGTATGTTCGAGAATGCGTGCGTGATGTGCCTTATTTGCTGTGGATCGTCCCTGTTATCACTTATTAGCATATAAGCAAACATACCTTGTCAAAACTTAAATTGTGATATATTTAACTAAATTCTAACTAATCTATTGCACTGCGACGAGGTATATTTACGAAATACAAATATCCGAGCTTACGTATACCTAAAATAGCAATTTTCACGTCATGACCAAGACTTAAAAAAGTGATATGGAGGAACGTTGTGTAAAAAAACTCTGAAATTTATTACACGAGAGCCACGTCAAGTCATTCATCATAATCATCAACATCAAAAATGTATAATGTGATTTGGGCAGTGTGAGACAGCCTTATTTTTATTATCTTTAATGGCAGCTAACAGCCTTCTTTAGGTGATAACTTTATTGATTTTATTGATAAGTCTATAGTTGGGTGAAGCCAGACGAGCGTAATTTTTCGAGTCATGAGTACCGTATTTCGGTAACGTAGTTTCCACTGCATTCGGTCTTATACAAAAGTTTATGCCACACGGCGACTTAAAAAAGTTGTACGCATCGTATTATTAAACCGCAGATAAAACTAAAATTACGCGACCCACAACTCATAGAATTACGGTCGTGTGGCTTTACCCTAAATTATCAAGCACAGAATTTGTTTTATTGGACTATAAGAAAACAATTTATTTAGGAAACTAAGAGCATTGTATCGGTTGCAATCTTTAACGATGTCAAGGCTCGGCGCGCGGAAGCCGGCGGCGGAGGCTGTGAGAAGGTAATTAATCGTGAGCCGAGAGATACCAGTCGTCTCTAATATTTATGATAATCATGATGTTTTATAGGAGCTCCACGATAAACTTACGTACGTATTATCTCCCTTAAACAAACGACGTTAGCCGTATTAACAGTCAATTAGGCAGGGGACGTATGAATAAAGTATTCGCATCGTTATACATTTATTACATCACTAGCTGTTGCCCGCGTATTCCTTTATTACTATACCGCTGGAACTACGCACTTTTCCGGGATAAGTAAATAGTTATTTGTGTCACAAGGGAGCAAAATGGTGTATTTACGGCGAGGGCGTACATTGAATCCAGAATGTAGCGAAGGATTCTGCAATAGAATCCTGAGCGTAGCGAGGGATTCTAAAGTAGAATCATGAGCGTAATGAGGGATTCAAGTGTTAACGCCCAAGATGAAAATAATTTTGCTCCCGAGTCGCTCATACAACTTTTCACACCGAGCATTAAGAAACTTGAAAAAAATAAATTCTAAATTATTATTAAAGAACAACCAGCATAGAAAATGGCGTGGCTTTACAATTATCAACTTAAAAAAATTGGCATTTGCAATAAAACACTTAGAAAAGCCTTGAACAGAAAAGTTGCACTTTGCTCCCTCTCGACAGGGAGGAAAAGTTACTTTTCTGAAGGAGAGGTGTGAATAAGTATTTTTTGTGTTAGTCTAGGTTATAAAATTTCTGTGTGCCAAGTTTTATCTCAGTCCGTGAAGCATTTATTGAATGATTGAAAAACAAACATCCAAACGATTCCATCTCATACAAAAAAGTTTTTTTTAATTAGGTATTATTACGTCAGGCTTACGTGTATTCTCGTAATTTATTTCTTTCATGTTTAAAAATAATAAAAATTCAATGTGTTCGTATCTATGACCGATGTGATGATCGATTTTACCGTAAGTAAATCCATCAGAAAGGTTCGCAGTTATTTCATAAATAGACCCGACCAATTATTACTTTAATTTTAAACACTTACATACAACAGAGTTAAGGTTATGAGCCTGTCGGGTTCCTGAATATTTAGTCAAATCTCGCACGTGACAAGTTATTTTTTATATGTTTACACAAATAAGCGATTACTGAACCGATTAGTAGTAATAACATGCTCATTTTTTATATGAGCTTCTTAATGCTACGGCCATTTCTCATTACACCTTGTTACGATACGACATTTAAAAATCAATTACTACAGATGTTACTAGTTGTTAATTTTGCATTCTAATCAGTGAAACACTAAGGCAAACCTTGTGTTTTTGAATACATAGGTAAAGAAGGCATTTTCCAAACTGTTTTTCAAATGAAAAACAAATGCCTAATAAGCCAGTCTCCAAAATCATATAGATATAGTACATTAGAGGTCTTCATCTAATTGAAATTAATCCATAGGAATGCAATATTGCTTTATCAAAACAAAAAAACCGTTTTGTTTTCTTAGCCACCTTGCGTTTGTACTCTTCTAGGACAAGGGTTCGTTCCCTAATCAAGGCCGTTGCAGGATCGGTAGTAATCGATCGCACTGCAAAAGAGTGGAATTCCCTGCCTGCGACTGTGTTTCCTGAACACTACAATTTGGCCGCTTTCAAGTCCAGGGTGAATGAGCATTTACTAGGAAAGCGTGCTCCATCGTAGGCCTCATCCTTGCTTTCCATCAGGCGTGATTGTGGCCAAACGCAAGCCTATACTGTATAAAAAAAATCAAAGGGTTTGTCTTTTTACCACACGTAGACTAATAAAGCGAGTCCTAAATATAGTTAATAAAGGGTATAATCAGTAAAAAGAAACTAAATTAGTTTTATTTAAATCGGGATTAGAAGTGAGGAGATACGTAGAAGTAGGGTCACCGACATAGCCAATCGAATTAGCTCGTTGAAGTAGCAATGGGCAGGCCATATAGCACGGAGAACGGATGAATTCGGGAGGTGAAATTATCCATGAAGTCACCGCCAAGCAAAAAAAATACAGCAATGCTTATTGTAAGTGTTATCAAATGACGTTGCGGTGTGTACAGTTCAGAGACTAAGTCTGAACAATATTTATTCCCGATTAGTGAGATTAACATACCACATTGATAAAGTCTTTGTTTCGTGTTATTTGCGGAGGCTTCGCTGCCGTTGGTTGCAGCAAACAGCCGGTCTTTGCTTGAATTCAAACTTTCAGTGGTACAAGCTTATCTGGTCTTTGCCCTGGTTTTATTTAAGATGCTTAGGAAAAAGCCGGCGAAGTAACATGTCGGGCCACGCGCACTGTATAGGGTTCCTTGGTTCCGTACTAATGTTTGGCTAATTTTGATCAACTATTACTCTCCTATACTTTAACACTTAGTTACTCAGCCGTGATAGTATTCCGTTTAATTCGTTTTATGTACTACATTTAGGTTTTTTTCCAGATTTTTTCAACCAACGGTTTAACTTGTAAAGGGACGGGGAGACACTTAACTCTAACAAATTTGCACCTTAAAGCTTAATGTTTTAACAATGAATCCCTAAATCAAAAAAATATCATTCTAAACCTTTCTTCGGGACGTTTCAAAATAATTTTGTTGAACTCATCCTTGCTTTACTTTGGGAGAGGTAGCCTCAAAAAGTCTATAGATAGATATACCTCTTTTTCAGTATGTAATTTAGTAATAGTTAGTTTGTCTTTGTCGCTATCTAGCACTTATAGCCTACGACTATAGTCGTGCTATAAATAACAGTTTTTAAGCTTAACCCCTGACGGATGAGCGAACGGAAGGACATGGCGAAACTACTTATAGCTGGGGGTTCATTGAGATATTAAGTATCACAATATGATTTTCATTGAGGTAAATATAAAGTGAACTAGATGAAGGACAAATAATTTGGCAAATAACTATTAATAAATCTAAAAAACGCGTATAAGATAAGTGTGAAGTAGAGTAAATTATTTAACTCATTGCTCATGAGGCAATTCAAATCTCCTCATAATAGTTATATTTACTTTTTACGGTTTCTGGCTCATAATGATAAAGTTAATCATATTTCATAAGAATACATTATAATTAGATAGCTTCTGCTAATATTTTTTTAATAATGACACGGTTACATAACAATATAATATCTGTAAGTTTGACTCTTTATTATCTATACAAAAAACCCTTGAAATTAATAAATAACGTAAAAAACAGATATACAAGAACGAATTTATCCCTTAAAAATATATTGAGGACGTTATCAAATAGGTACTCTGCTTCTTTAACAATATCTTATTTCATTCTGTAATGTTGTATGTACAACACATTAAGTAATCCTGTCGATGCTCTATATTATTACTAGCCTCAAGTTACCATAAGTGGTAACGATCTATTGGAAAACAGTCAAACATATGTTCATCTATTTATAATTTTATCACGTATAGATAGTTAGACACTGTTCAGGAAAATGAAAATATACAGTTGTATTTTAACAATATGGAAAACTTAGTTCTGAAATGTAATAATTTAGGTAACTTGGGCTTGACATCCCTCTTGTCTCTTAATTGTACTCAGGATATGGAAAGAGCGAGGAATGCACTCAGTTCATACATGTCTATATAGCAAACTTTACCTAATGTGTACGTAGCCGGCGGCTTAACTCTTAATCTTAAAGCAAATCTTAGCAAATTGGTTCATAATGTTATCAGGCACACCAAATATTAGCATTGCTGTCGTCAGTGGCTCCCTCACCGACCTTGCCGCACCATGAATCCATATATTAACCTGATACACCTTTCAGCAAACACGTTGGTAGGTATTGTTATTGAAAACAGAGCTTAACTCACAATTACTGTAACAGTGCACGTTCGTGATAAAGCATTAATGATATGACTATATAACAGCGTGTCTTACTTGATTTCCCGCATGCATCCTTAATACTACTTACTTACTGAGTAATTCAACAAATATTAGTAGCATTGAGATACGAGCAGCACTTATTCATGAATATTTGCTATCATTTATTTGTAATTTTTATTTTCCTACTGTCTGCGTGCTTTAACTTTCAGTATAAGTCACACATCAGTCAAATCCAAATTACTCAATCAAGTACCTTCTACCTAGTCATATCAACATGTTTACTAATCCGACGTTTGACTTGTAACAATATATTGTCCTAGCACTAGTAGATATGTTATTAGGGCGTACCTAATAGTGAAAATATCGAAATGGTAATTTTGTCTCTACATTTCCGCACTCTACTTCCTTGCGTCCTTTATTTCAGGAAATCGATATTGAGTTATGTTGAATATATAATAAGAGATTAAAAGAACTTACCAAGTGAAGTTCAATCCTTATTATATGAAGTGTTTTGTTCGAAGATATATATGTTTACCATGTAGTATCCTAAATTAATCCGCCAGGAAGTACGCATAATGTTCAGAGCGTATAAAAAAGTTTCTCGAATAGCTCCGAACCTCGGTCCTGTAACATAGCTGTCAAATGTCATTATTTTCAGAGCCACATTTTCATGACTATTATGATCACTTAGGGGTGTTTTACAACTTGTGGTGGGGGGGTGTATATATCTTCGAACAAAACACTTCATATAATAAGGATTGAACTTCACTTGGTAAGTTCTTTTAATCTCTTATTATATTTCTGTGTTTTGTTCTCAATATATATGTTTACCATGTAGATGTTCAGAGTCCATAATAGTTATGAAAATTATTTATTATTTTTATTAACAATCAAATTGGTTTACATAGTATTTGTTTATTACTAATATTGTTTGTAGAATCGACAGTCTCATTAATGATAATATTAATTATCTTTTACATCAGTCATTTTCTTAATATTACATAAAATAAAATAAATTGTACATGCCTCCGCATTTTTATTTTTCACCATAATAGATAATTCTTAATTATATATTTATTGACCTTAGAATAACATCTGCAAAGTCATTAGGTTTATAGATAGGTCTATTGTAGAACTTTGCAAAGTTTTTTGATGATTCAGACCATCCTGCAGTGTTTCTTATAGCATCTATTGATACCCCTAGTCTTTTTGCAGCAGAGGTTGAAGCGTGCCTCGTGCTGTGTGCTGAGAACTGTTGTATGTTAATCCCACTATCTGCTAGGGTGTTTTTTATCCATCTGCTGATGGTTTGGCTAGAGGCCTGCTTATGTGGTTTCTTGCAAGTTATTATTAAATAGTCTATATTATTTCTGATGCTATTAGAGACCTTTATGTATTCTTCCATTGTCCTTGCAGGGCAAATGGGAGGGTCATCATTGAAATATGGGAGAAACAATCTTGGTTGATTCCGGCCAGGTCCGGATGTTTTAATAATGTCTGTTATTTTTATGTAAATGCCTTCTGTTGAGAATGATAAGTTTGAGACTTTGATGAGTGAGATAGTTTGTACCCTATGTGCTGTACATAGGGCTAGTAAGGTAACTAATTTTTTTGAAATTTTTTCTAAGCTCAGTGTATTATTTGGGAACCATTTACTTAAGAATTTCAGGACTATTGAGGGGTCCCATGTGATATTATATTTTGGTTGTGGTGGTCTTTCTCTGTAGAACCCTTTAAATAATCTTGTTATTCTGTCATCACTTTGATTTTTTGTCCCGATGATGAGTGACAGTGCAGACCTGTGAGCATTGAGGCTACCATAAGATGCTCCTGATTGAAAGCAATCGGTTAGAAACGACATTACCATAGGTATTGATGCTTCGTATGGTGAAATTTTGTTTTTCTCACAGAAAGGCCACCACAGCCTGTAAGTAACATTATATTGGTCTAAAGTATTTTTGGCCAATGAATTGGTCATTATGTCTAACGCCGATTTCGGGACTGAACTTCTGGAGAGGGCCTCCCGGATAGCTTCCCGGCAACCAGGGTAAGTTGTCGGTGCAGTGGGTGTGTTGTCCTGCAAGGGGAGATCAATAATTGTATGTGTGGTTTGAAAGTGATCCACTCTGACACTAGCAGACTCTGAGCCAGTGGAAACCATGGCTGAGTTGGCCACCAGGGTAATACTACAATTCCTGTGGCTTTGTCGTTTACGATTTTTCTTAAGGATTTTAATATTAAACTAAATGGTGGGAAGGCATAAAATGACAAGTCCCCCCAGTTCATTGTAAATGCATCAATGGTAAGCGCATCGGGGTCTGGTTTCCATGATACATATTTGGTGCATTTTGCATTTTGCCTAGAGGCAAATAAGTCTATCTCGGGTAGTCCTAGTTTATTGATGATAATATTAAAAGCTCTATCACAAAGTTCCCATTCTGTATCTATGTTTGTTTTCCTTGATTCAAAATCGGCTTCAGAATTGTCTTTTGACTTAATGTATGTTGCTGTGAGCCAGATACCGCGTTCCTCACACCACTGCCAGATATTTTTGGCTAATTGGTTTAAGTGTGGGAATTGGATTCCACCCATTCTGTTAACATAGGCTATTGCTGTGGTGTTGTCAATCCTTAATAGTATTTCACAATTTCGGTCATTACTTGCAAATGATTTTAAGCCAAGGAAAACTGCCTGTAATTCTAGGAAATTTATGTGATGTTCTTGTTCATCCCTTTTCCATAACCCATTTACCCTAAGATCTCCGCACGCACAACCCCAACCGGATCTACTTGCATCTGAGAATATTTCTTTATGAAATTGATTTTTCCGTATTGGTCGGTAGGCTTTGTGGATTTTTTTGAGCCACCAGTTAAGGTCGTCTTTGATAATGTGAGAGGGAGTTATTGTAGTGTCATAGTCCCCATTATGTTTAGATAATGCCAGATATTTGTGTCGTTCTATAGTTTTCGTGTATAGCCAGCCATAGTCTACCGCTGGACAAGCAGCTATTAAAGTGCCTATTAATTTCGAAAATTCTCGTATAGTGCATTTTGGTAGTTTTATAAACTTGATTAATAGGGATGCTATAGTTTCCCTTTTTTCTACTGGTAGAGAAAGTGACATGTTGATAGAATCAAACCAAAACCCGAGGAATTTGCATGTTTGTTTTGGTACTAAGGAGCTTTTTGCCATGTTTATTACAAATCCTAGACATTCTAGTAAGTTTTTTGTTTCTTGTATGTTTTGTTGGCATTCTTCATAATTTTTGCCCAAGCAAAGTATGTCATCCAGGTAAACTACTGAGTTTAATCCTCGTGCCCGCAGATTTCCTACCACAGCTTTCATTAGTTTGGTGAACACATATGGGGCTGAGCACAGGCCATAAGGTAAAGCATTGAATTCATAGTATTTTTTGTTATATTCAAACCTTAAATACTTTTTACTATTTTCGTCTATGGGTACTAGAAGATATGCTTCTTTTATATCTATGGTCGCGCAGTATGCTCCTGGTGTGAGTAAACCAATGGCAGTTCTATGGTCTTCCATTTTAAAGTGTGGAGTATGAATGAACTTATTCAACTGTTTCAGGTTGAGGATAAACCTCTTATCCCCGTTAGGTTTTTCCCTAAGGAAAATTTTTGATAAGAACTGCTCATTGGATGGCTCGCACTGGGAGATGGCTCTCATTATGATTAGTTTCTCTATGGTTTGTTTCATTTGTTTGTTTTCCATATCATTTTTAGCCACAAAAGGTGGTGGTGTTATTGACTGTGACACTGGTTCAACCGGTTGTAATGTATATCCTCGTACCCAGGATAGTATTTCATTATCATTTGTAATGTTGGTCCAGCATGGTAAAAAGTATCTTAATCTTCCGGCATGACTCACCTCTAGCGTGAAGCACGTGGTGTGTCCTTCCTGATTTGGTTTGCTACTTGGGATGCTGCTGGTCGACGGGGTGGCGGCAATGGTTTCCTGAACCCGCCTCGTGCTGCCCCCCGGGGTGACGGAGTGAACCGTTGTTGGTAGCGAGGTGGGTTGTAGGCGTTTCCCTGCTTTTGTTTCCCAGAAGAGGTGTAAGCACTGCCCCTTGGCTGTTCAGGTTTTTTGATGGTTTTGCTGGAGTTTTCAATGGACTTGAGAGTCTTTATGTTCTCCGACAAGTTTTTGCCGTACAGGTATTCATCATGTCCCACATCTTTTACCAGCTCCAGGAAATTTTTATCCAAAGTAGGGGTTATGAGGAGTTTGCGGCCTCTTGTTTCATTAAAATGTAGATCCGTAAGGATCCTTGCCGCATTGTTCATGTGTTTAATGACAGTCATTTTCTCTTTGTCATAGTCTGTAATGGCTAGAGTCATGGCTCTGCCTAGAGCGGTCAGCCCCACCCCCAGTTGCTGTTGTGTAGACTCTAGCTTTTTGTCTCTGTTTTTAGCTGCATCAGATATGGCAGAGTTAATTTCCGGGTTAAGCTTAGGGCTTTGTAAGAGAGTGCAATTGCTTGGTACCTGGTATTGCTTTGTGATGGTATCCTTTTCCTCCTTTCCCAAGCCTTTCTTTAATATAGGGGTCCAACGGCTTGCTATATTTTCATTTATCTCGGGGCCGAATTTGTTTATTTCCTCTGCAGGATCTCCTAATATGAGTAACACATCCGGATCAATGACCTCGGTTTTCTCCTCGTTTGTTTCCGGCTCCGGCACCTCTGAGTTGTTCTCGTCCGCCGACTGTATCTCTTTCGCGTCAGAACCAGTTATTTGGGATGTCTGAGATGTCCCCCCCGTCTCTTCTAACGGTTCTCCGTCTGAAAGTGTACGGAAAATTTTATTACAACTTTATGTATCACGTACATAATTGTAACATAAAAGCCGTCGTGTTGACTCACGGTCAACCCCCGGGCCAAGTAATTCTCGTGTGTGTATCGCGTACACACCCCGAGTCGAGTGTAAACCACAGTAGGGTGTCATTGTTTCGACACTAACCTTGATTTTCCTTGGAGTTTTTCGGATCGGGTGACGTATCTCGACCTTTTAATTTCTTCTCCAGTCTTTTTAGCTTCTTATAGCACCTTTCAAGTTCTTCTTCGTGTGTTCTCTTATTTTTTCCCATTGTTGTAACGTAAATCAACGTACTTTTTTGGCGCATAAAAAAGGAATGACATTTGACAGCTATGTTACAGGACCGAGGTTCGGAGCTATTCGAGAAACTTTTTTATACGCTCTGAACATTATGCGTACTTCCTGGCGGATTAATTTAGGATACTACATGGTAAACATATATATTGAGAACAAAACACAGAAATATAATATAGCTCCTGGTAGATTTCGGCCACAGTGGCTGCTAAACTATTGGACGAGAGGGCTACGATTGTCCGCATGTTCATGTGCCCTTAAATTACTCCAATTGCCAACTTTATTCGAAATCGTGCGGAAAATAGTAGGTATATTAAATAGGGAATAAGCATGAAATGGAACACACATTTTCTCAGAAATAACTTAACGTGATACAAAACTAGAAAATAAAACGAATGAAGTTAAAATCATCATTATGTATAGGTATCTGTTAAAAAATAAGGAAGATACATGAAGCGAATGAAGTTTTTTTCATTTTCATCTCTTTCTAGAAAAAGGAAATTTAGTAGGTACGGGCGTTAAATGTCGGATGTCTTTATTTAATTACCAATAATATTTTAATTGAATACATTTAATAAATTGGATCGTGGGGGTTATAACATCTCGATGTGATATAATATAACTTCAAATTTGTGGTTTGACATTTGACACTAATAATAAATAAAGTATTACCAATATATTAACACGTTCATATCATCGTTTTTTTTTTGATAATTAAAACGTTCTTCCACAACTCGTTTTATCAATTTTAAAAATATATACAAAAAAGCTTGAATATTCCCCATTAGTCACAGACAGGACAAAAAGGTCGAAAGACGCATCGATAACGCCTGGAAGAGCTTCTGGTCCATGAAGGAGCTGTTGAAGGGCAACCTTCCCTTGACACTTAAGCGGAAACTCATCGACATGTATTGTGTATACTGCCCATTCTAACTTACGGTGCTCAGACATGGTCCTTGAAAGAAATTCAGAAGTCCAAGCTGAAGGTCTGCCAAAGAGCTATGGAGCGCAGCAATTTAGGTGTTAAAAGGACGGATCGACTCCGAAACACCACCCTGCGCTCTAAAACATGCATCGTGAACGTAGGTAAGGCCACTGCGAGACTCAAATGGGACTGGGCAGGCCACGTTTTCCGCATGCACCCGGAAAGGTGGGCACAGGTCACCACACAGTGGATGCCCCACGATGGCTATCGGCGCCGCGGCAGGCGGGCGCAGCGCAGCGGGGCGGGGGGGCGCGGACGGCGGGATGACCTAGACGCGTTTTCCAGCGACTGGCCAGACATAAGTGCAGACAGGACGAGTTTAAAATCCAAGGGAGAGCCTTTGTCCAGCACTGGGACATTACAGGCTAATAAAGATAAAAGATTGCCCATTAGTAATGGGTCATTACTAACACCACCACAAACTTGCTTTTAATTTTTTTTTATTTATCTAAAATGAGACATTAATTCGACAGAACAATCAGTCTATAAACGTTTCCATAGAGATACACATCATTTATATCATGGGACACTTCACACCAAATGACCTAGTCCCCAACTTAGCAAAGCTTGTACTATGGATAGGCAACGGATAAACATACTTATATAGATAAATACATACTTAAATACGTATTGAACATCCAAGACCCGAGAACAAACATTCGTATTATTCATACAAATATCTGCCCCGCCCGGGAATCGAACCCGGAACTTCAAGCTTCGTAGTCAGGTTCTCTAACGACTTGGCCATCCGGTCGTAATAGGCGGAAGTATCAATGAGCAATACAATTATACTATGACACTATCTTTCTTGGTTATTGCAATGTACTGAGCGTCTATGTACATATTTATTATTGTTGAATTACGTCGGATGGATACTTCAATCAGTATTTACGTAGGTAAACAATATTACCGAAGCGTAAATGGTTTATTACGCTGAATCATGTGGTTAACAACCTCATATTATTGTAAAATGATGCTGTAGGTAGGTATCTAATTTTATTTAGTCATTCACTTCGATTGTAACTCATTGCAGGTGTTTTTTTTCAAATATCGTTATATGAGGAGATCCGGTAATATACATATATATTGCGTTTGTTAATTTGATGCTGACAAAGTATGTTTATTACATAGTAGGTATATTTGTTAATTGCAATTATGAGTTATTTGGCTAAATCAGGGGCCTTAAGATTTAAGGTTTTGGCAACTATAGCGTTGAGAGGGCAACTTAATAGGTATTATTGAATAGGGAATGAAAAACCTCCTTGGCAAAAATGGCAAAAACGGAACTCTTATAGTTTCGCCATGTCTGTCTGTCTATCCATCCACGGCTTTGCTCAGGGACTATAAATGCTAGAAAGCTGTCATTTTGCACGAATACAAATTGTAAACTATGCCGACGAAATGGTACAATAAAAATGTTTTTTGGAGTAACGTTAGTTACTCCAAAAGGTAGGTATACCTACCTAAAAAAATTACTGGCACTTGAGGTATCCCATCTTAGGCCTTTAGGTTGGCAACGCATCTGCAATCCCCCTGGTCCCCACTTGCTCGTTTGCCATCCAGTTGAATAAAAAAAAATCTAGAAAAGACGTAAAGCGGGGGTGATTTTTTTTTCTCATCTAACCTTGTAGTGTGGGGTATCGTTGGATAGTTCTTTTAAAACCAATAGGGGGTCGCTAAAACGATTTTTCGATTCAGTGATTTGTTTGCAAAATATTCAAGTTTATCGTGCAAATTTTCATTAAAATTGAGCGTCCCCCCCCCCTCTAAAATCTATACAAGTGGGTGGAAAATTTAAAAAAATTCAGGATGGTAGTAAAAATATCAAACTAACAAGGAAAACTATAACGGTTAAGTTTTCTTGAGAATTATTAGTAGTTTAAGAGTAAATAGCACCCTATACAATACGAAATCCTTAGAAAAATATTACGTAATTACGAAACGTTGAATATTTCGCAAACATCACTGAATCGAAAAATCGTCTTAGCAAACCCGTAATGGTTTCAAAAGACCTATCCAACGATAATCCACAATATAGGGTTGGGTGAGAAAAGAAAATCACCCCCACTTTACGTCTATGGGAGGTACCCTAAGAAATTTAATTTTTTATTGTTTTATTGTACCATTTTGTCGGCATAGTTTACATATATATCCGTGCAAAATTCATCACAGACCAGCGAAGTAATTCAATGGTGTATGTGAAGTTTCCGATCCGCACTGGGCCCGCGTGGGAACTACTGCCCAAGCCGGCTAAGAGGATGCGTACCCAACAGGTCATATTATAGAGGCTGGGATGATTTAAGGAGGTTTTACACAAGGGCTAACAAATTTTTAGATTTGATAGTACTGGCTAACCCAGGGTCAAGTAGTGTCAAAATGTATGGAACTATCACCCATAACCCAGGGTTAGTAGTTTTTAACCCTGATCGTGCAAGCAGCTTTAAAAGGTCGATTTGTTGCAATTTTCCAGACCGACAGTACCGGCGCCGGTTGAATGTCCGTCTTTGGAGAACGGCGACAGCTACACTCAGTCGGAGTTCCTGTCTCGGCTTGCGCACGAGTGCCGCTACGACCGCCTGCTACTGCCCACCTACCAGACCGGCGATGTCGTCTACGTACACGCCAGCGCCTACGTGTACTTCATCCAGCCGGCAGAAGCGCATGATTTGGTAATGATAAATTTTAGGCTAAGGAAGACGCTGCGGGTAGATAAGACACCTCTCCAAGTCTCCAACCTTCTCCTCCCCGTAGTTAGATCCAGCAGGGCTACTACGAAACTCGAAACTAAAAGTTCGTATCGTGCGGTCCCTCTGACACTTATACTAGTTAATACGAGAGCGAGAGGGACGGTACGATACGAACTTCGAGTTTCGAGTTTCGTAGTAGCCCTGCAGGGAGGCGGGGACGTGCAGCAGGGTTTTTAAAGGATAATTTCCACCAAACGGCTCGCATCGCTACGCATTGGTTCGGAACGAATTATGCAATCTTTAAACGATATTAAATCATGGACACAGTATTTAAAGTCTATATTACCTACCAGCCAGCAGCTTGACCGCGGGCGTCTACGCGACACGCGCTCGTAGCCAAAAGTATACCTACTCCTGACGGTGGTTGTGAAGACAATTTTTCTACACAGTGGTTAGATTGCTAAATACCTATTGAACTTTAAAGTGCAATTTTTTGATAAAATCACCCCCCTTCCTCTAAAAGCTAAACTCTTGATTTGATAAATTTGAAAAAATTCATGATAGTAGTAAATATATATTTACAAGGAAAATTATTAAGTACGGCTGAGTTTTCTTGAGAATTATTAGAAGCTTAAGAGTAAATAGCAGCCTAACTTATAAAATATACCTACCTGGAAAATTCCGTTCAAAACACAAAATCCCTAGAAAATATGAATACTTATTTTTTTTGTTACGGCTACGAAATTCTATCCTGGGCGGGCTTGTTAGATCAATTTACCAGAATCGTTTTTTTCCTAGTACTTAGCAAAATTTCTATTCGCATTATTTCCCAAATGCTTTTTATTCACTATGGTTTTTTACTAAAGTTTATTTTCACAGTAGCAGTTTTTTTTTATAGCTGAATCGACCAAACAAACAGTGTGGACGGCTTCTATGTGTTTTTAGCCCTTCGGGCCGATGCAAACTTTACATAACCTAAAACCAACTTATATGTATATCTGAGTCGATTAAAATAAGGGAAAAACGCGATTTTGAAAATAAGCTTCAGTTAAAAACCATAAAAAATGCGAATGGAAATTTTGATACTATTTAAGTTAGGAAATAACGATTATGGTAAATTGATCTAACAAGCCCCTGGGAGTGTCCAACACGCTCTTGGCCAGTTATTTTTTTTTTGGTGAAAATGATTATTATGAGTTCGGAGAGCCTTGAAAATTGTGCCATCAAAAAATATAAACAAACAGGCAAACCAAATCCACGCGGACGAAGCATTAGTAGGTACAATTTAAGTACGTATCACAGTATTTGATCTCATTTCTTAGATCTAGTAGGTTCTGAAGATTAATGGCACTTCCTTATTTTTTGTCCAATATAATAGTTAATATTTATTTATATATTTACTTATGTAAATTGTATTACGTTTCAGAATTTCAAATTGCACTACCTTCTGCAATTAAGATGGACAGACGCGCGGCTAGCCTACGCTCTATATTCGCCAGAGCGCACCAAAATCATCGGCGAAAACGACCTGCGCCAGCGTATATGGGTCCCTCACTTATACATGTCCAACGAGCAGTCGTCCAGTCTCATGGGTACAGACAGCAAGGACGTTCTGATCTCCATTGCACCCGATGGAGAAGTACTCTTCAGCCGACGCATGCAAGCCGTGCTCTACTGCTGGATGAATCTTCAGAAATTTCCATTCGACGATCAAACTTGTTCAATGAATCTCGAAAGTTGTAAGTACAAAGCCTTTGTTCCTTGAACGCGAGATAATTATTATTATTGATTTGCGAGATTATTTTAAATCATATCATGGCCATTCGATTCATTTCAGGGAAATACAATGCATCAAATTTACGTATCATGTGGGAGAGAGACAATCCAGTGCATCTGTCTTCCGAATTACATCTCACGGAATATTCGTTGATTGACTTCTGGACCAACGAGTCGGTGGTGCGCGGCGATATCGTGAACATGCGGCTCGGGGGAGGTAGATGTAATGTCGTCATTATATATGTTGTGTTGTTTGCTTCTAGACGTCAATGTTATTTCTGAACTGGAAAAAATCTAATGTTCACATTCTAATTATACTTTGCAGCGGGAAACTACAGTGCCTTAAAATTCACATTTAAACTTGGCCGAGAAGTGGGCTACTATTTGATGGATTACTTCATTCCATCCATGATGATCGTGGCAATGTCTTGGGTGACTTTCTGGCTACAGGCTGACGCTTCGGCTCCAAGAATCACATTAGGTAAAAATAAACACGTAAATCGTTATAAAAGAAATAGTATAAAACCGTTGTCATATTACCGACTTTGTCTTGCTAAATAGTCTAAATACTCCAAATGAGCAATTCTTCAATAGGTACAATGATATTAATTTCTGGGCAACTGTTAAAAAAAATTGGTTTCGATTACGTACTACACACCATGATATTTTTTTAGTAATTACAACCTATACAGGTTTGATCCAGTGTAATTAAAATGAAGACAAATCAGAAAAACCTGTTCGGATATCTAAAAGGGTTATATTGTTTTCAGGTACAAGCACGATGTTGTCATTCATCACCCTAGCATCATCACAAGCAAAAACTCTACCAAAAGTGTCGTACATCAAGGCCAGCGAGATATGGTTCCTGGGTTGCATTGGTTTTATTTTCTCTGCACTAGTTGAGTTTGCGTTTGTCAACACCATTTGGAGAAGAAAGTAAGTTATACCTTAACGTCATATAGTGACATCGCTTTAATTAACAAGGAAAATCTTAATGACTTTTCCTTTGAAAAGGTTCCATGGTGGCTAATAAATAAAAGTCATTGACCGTACCTATGCAATTACAATATCACTTTTTTACGTTATACGAGTACGAGTAAGTATCCATAAAGACTAAGCGCGAGTTTTTTATCATCTCTACCAAAACGTTCCTCCGATACCACAACTAGGTACTACTAAAATTACTTCTTGTGGTTATAATACACCAGGGCTACTACGAAATTCGAAACTCGAAGTTCGTATCGTGCCGTTCCTCTCGCTCTCGTTTTATATAGTATAAGTGTCAGAGGGACCGCAAGACACGAACTTCGAGTTTCGAGTTTCGTAGTAGCCCTCGTGTGACTTCAAATTGGTAATAAAAACACTTGATTGTGACTCAGTTAACGATAAATAGTATACACTAAATTAACCCTGTTGTTAAAATTAACTGTATTGTATTATGTATGATAGCGAGAGACTATGTATATCAGTCATTTATTAAAAATGTACCCATAATTTTTCAGGAAAGTGGTGAGTCTGAAGAAGGTGAATAGTAAATACATCCTGAAGAGTACCCTGACGCCGCGGCTGGCGCGCAAAGAGCTGCAGAAGGAGCTGCAGGAATCGGCGCCGCAGCTCACCAAGTCGCGGTCGTGCTCGTCGCTGCAGCGGGAGACCAGCACAGACCCTGCTGGCCCAGGGTATAACAACTACCTCACCGTCCATGTAAGTTGACTACGCAAGTGTTGCGCTATGATTACCTACAGAGTACTCGTAATACAGACAGATGCGTATTTAAAGATTTGGTGCCCCGGGCTAGTTAGCTTTGCAGCCCCACCTGCCCCACTGCCCCATTAAGTGACGATAAAGTATTTCATTTAAGAAAATATAAAAAATACAACCGAATTGATAATTTTTAGGGTTCCGTAGTCAACTAGGAACCCTTATAGTTTCGCCATGTCCGTCCGTCTGTCTGTCTGTCCGCGGGTAAGCTCAGAGACCGTTAGTACTAGAAAGCTGTAATTTGACATGAATATACATATAAGTCACGCCGACAAAGTGGTACAATAAAAAAAGTAAAAAAAAATCATAAGACGTAAAAAGTGGGAGTGTTTTTTTTTCTCGACTAACTCTATATTGTGGGGTATCGTTGGATAGGTCTTTTAAAACCATTGGGGGGTTGCTAAGATATTTTTTCTATTCAGTGATCTGTTTGCGAAATATTCAACTTTAAAGTGCTAATTTTCATTGAAATCCAGCGTCCCTTCCCTCTAAAATCTAAACTGTTGGGTGGAAAAATATGAAAAAAATCAGAATGTAGTAAATATATCAAATTTACTCGGAAAATTATAGCGGCTAAGATTGCTTGAGAATTATTAGTAGTTTAAGAGTAAATAGCAGGCTAAGGTATTAAAATATACCTAAACTTGGAAGATTCACAGTACACAATACGAAATCCTTAGAAAAATATTATTAGTTTTTTTCGTAATGGCTACGGAACCCTATCCTGGGCGTGTACGACACGCTCTTGGCCGGTTTTCTTTTAATCATACCTACAATAAGTGGCTTCGCCGAACCTCGCAGCCTGCCGCCCTGTGCAATGGCCCCCTTGGCCCTAGAGTAATACGCCCCTCCTGGAGTAAAACGGTGGTAGCAATACGAACGAACCGTTTTTTAATAAACGTGTGAATAACCTTAATCTCCCATGTTCGCGGCAACTGATTTTCAAAAGACATTATTTCTTACGTTAAAAGTGTTGCAAAGATATAGTTTTAATGATTTTCCTGACGAAGGTATTCGCTGATATACACCTACTCATAGTCTGGCAAAAAAGAGTAGAAATTAAAAAGTGGCAACACTGTAGTGTCCTCCCTTTTTTGCTCCCTGGATTGAAAGGGATGTTGCCACTTTTTAATTTCTTCTCTTTTTTGCCAGACTATATATACCTACCTACCTTAGGGGCATCCTACCCAATTGCATTCTACGCGATACTCGTAAATGTAGGCTTAAAGTGAGTTTTAAGCTTTTTTTTTACTCAATAAAGTAAGTATAATAATTGAATGAAGGATATGGTTATTGACGGCGCGTGAATTATTAATACCTACATTGACCCTGCACAAAGCATTGCAATTACCTGGTTGCATGTAAATGAGCCTTACACGTTGAGTAAAGTAACATATAATAAGGTTGTTCCGCCTGTGCAGAAATAAATAGTTCTCTTCAAACTGTGTAAAAATCACTTTTCCTTACTTGGGTGATCTCTCTATAACCTTAGCTTTGGAATAGTACCTAACCTAGTTTACGTTAATAGTAGATACTTATTTAACTAGTTTAACAGTGAAAAGGCCACACACTCAACAAGTGACTTTCGTCTTTTGTTATGCCTAAATAAACTCCTTGTGAATGATAATCACTGATCATGTTTTTGTTCCTTAACGCATCATTGGTTTAAAGCCTCAAGGTAAAGTAAATTCAATCAGTTTCGTAGGTTTACTAGACGCTAGAAAATTCGAGTTGCGTAACAGTGGATAATTACACCGTATTTTGGTTTGTTAAAAAATAGCTTTTCCTATAACTTACTGTCAACAATTATTTCTCCTAATTGCTCGGCTTCAAGTTCAAGGTGTAAGTTACTTGATGTTTTAACTGCTCTCCCAATTACTTAATTAGCTTTGCTAATTGCACCGTGGATTTGGATATCGGAAAAAATTAATTGCTCCAATTTCAATTAAAAAGTTAACAATTTGGTTACTGAATGTCTTTTTAGGGTTCCATACCTCAGTTATAAAATGGAACCCTTATAGGATTTGGTTGTCCATCCGTCTGTTTTTCACAGTCCTTTTTTTAAAGGTAAGCGCTACAAGGGCCACTTTATTATAGCACAACCAGTAAATTTCTTTTCGGTACAGCCAGTATAACCAACGTAAAATTACCCTAGGCTGCGTACATTAGGTTTAACACTCGATATTTATTTACACGGTTATTTACATACAAATTTGTACGGTGCGTGAGTCGGACTCCCACTTGGCCGGTTGTATTTAAATTTTAATTGAGAATGTTTCTTTGTTTGTTTATACGCTTTATTGTACAAAAAGGAATACAACAATGTTACAAAAAAATTACAAAGGCGTTTAATTTATGAGCCTAAGTACTTATTGAAATTAAAAAGTTACTTAAATGAATAAATCCGGCCAGGAGCGTATCGGATACGCCTAAAATAGGGTTCCGTAGCCATTACGAAAAAATCAAGTAATATTTTTCTAAGGATTTCGTATTTATTTTTTATGGAAACTTCCAAGTTTAGAAAGGTTTATTTTACATTTATACCTTAGGCAGCTATTTACTAATAAACTAGGTACTACTAATAATTCTCAAGCAAACTTAGCCATTATAGTTTTCCTTGTAAATATGATATACTTACTACCATCCTGAATTAAAAAAAAAAACACCCATCAGTTTAGCTTTTAAGGGGGGAGGACGCTATGAAAATTTATACATTAAAGTTGAATATTTCGCAAACAGATTACTGAATCGAAAAGTCGTCTCCACAACCTCGAAACGATTTTAAAAGATCTATTCAACGATATCCCACACCATAGGGTTACGCGAGAAAAAAAATCACCCCCACTTTACGTCTATGGCTCTTTACGTCTATTATTATTTTACCACTTTGTCGGCATATTTACTACATATATCCGTGCAAAGTTACAGCTTTCTAGCACTGTTAGTCTCTGAGCAAAGCCGCGGACGGACAGACGGACAGACAGACAGACAGACATGGCGAAACTATAAGAGTTCCGTTTTTGCCATTTTGACTACTTGTTACAATGTTTTTAAACTTTTATTGTCGAGACGCGAGTGAGAGTATATTTTTAAGACTAGCAGCAAATATACATGCTGTTGAATTATTCCGAAATAATGATGTGCCCGAGTTTAAAGTAAGTCTAATCCAATGACTAATGAGAGCAAAATGGTATCTTCCAGAGTTTCCCATCCGCGCTGAACCTGCCTACGATCACAACGCAGAGCTACGACGAGTTGGTGGGCGGAGGTGGCGGCCAGGCCGGCAGCGAGGGCTCCGACGAGCCCCCGAAGCACCACACCTGGACCACCATGACGCCGCAAGAGATCGCCACCTGGATAGACAAACGCTCCCGAGTCATGTTCCCCCTCCTGTTTTTGCTCTTCAACATCATTTATTGGACGTTCGTCTACTGCCTTTGAGTTTTTGAAGGTCTGTATCTATGTACTGCACTGTCTAAACCCGTCAGATAACCAGTATTATTTATATAGTAATGGAACTGCCATGCAACCATGAAAGCAGACTTTTAATGACGCGTTTATAAAAGTCAAATAATTAATACAAATAATCTTTATCCGAGGCGAAAAAAAGTTTCATCACTGTAAATAAATATAGGCCTCCGAATAGAACTCCAGTTGCGTCGGATGGAAGCGGCCTGCATCCACCGTGAACCCGCGGCTTTACCGTATTCATAAGTTGGTGCAAATCCTACGCTGCGATTGCTATTATGTCCAGTAGTGGTCGCCCTACGCCTGATATGATGATGATGAAATAAATACCTATATCCCTATATCCATCCGCATTTTGTAAAAAAAAGAAATTCGTCCAGTATTTCGCTATTATTAAGTATAAGCTGCGAATTAAGCGCGACTAACCAGTGTAGGTAGATTACGAATCCAGTGAGAGGACATATAAATAATAATTTAGAGGAGAGCGTTTTAATGTATACAGCACTGGTGCTGGTGAGTTTACTTGTTCTTAGCCAGGTGACTTTCTACTTACAAGTATGATAACGCGCTCGCAAGGAGAAATTTATTGTAATTTTTTATAGCACATAAGATTGACTAGCTGGACGCTGTTTTGCAATAGTGTGTTAACCCTGATTAATTCTGCAATACAATGTCAACCCTTAGAAAATAATTTTAACAGTTGACATTGTATTGCAAAATGACAGTGAGTTGACTCAGTATCGCAAAACAGCGTCCCTAATAAATGTCGCGCGGTCGAATAGAACAAATTTGTCAAACTTACGTGTCTAGAAATTGAAACGCTCCAATAATTTGCCACTTTCCTAGGCACACTTATTTTTTTTATTTAATTGAGACATAATGATGCCAATTAAGTATATCAATTTGACTTGGTACATAATACAAACCAAATAAAAAAATAAAAATCCCCAAATAAATAAAAGCCTTAAATTATCGTCTTGTTTTCTTGCTTTGAAATACATCCAATATGAAAATGTTCAGTATTTAATGAACAATTTATATTCTCGAATGCATACTAGGTAATATATAATATCATATAAGTACCTAATATGAAGTTAGTAATAATTGTTTTTTTTTTATTTATTGACGTTCATTTGAAACCATACTGAGTCTCAATTTATAGGTAGGTATAAAAAAATAGGCACAAAAAATAACATGAAGAATATGTTTAATGGAATTGAATAGTTTACTGTCATGATTGTAAAAAATACTTACTTAATCGAAAAATATATGATAAAGCGGCCATAATAACGTTTACCCAAAGACTTTAGTTCCTTTCTTAAAATTCAGTACCTTGCCCAGTAGGTTGTATATTTTAAGTTTATCTAACAATTAAGAGTATGACCATCTTGCAGCAAAAAAATCATCTAATTATACTTTTACCCTTATTTGAAGCTGAGTTTAGACTTGCAAGAAAAATCGTGCAAGTTGCATTACATTGCGGCGCTCGATTGTTCACTACAAGCTCGTTGGCTTTACGGCCTCGCAATGTACCTAATGCAACTTGCACGATTTTTCTTGCAAGTCTAAACTCGGCTTAAGTGTTGCAAAATATGAAAGTGGATCTGTCAAACTAAAAACAGGTTTAAACCAGTTTTTAGGATTCCGTAGTCCTACAAGTTTCCAAGTTACAAATTAACGAGTAATAGTCAATAAATTAATGGTGAATTTTCTGGCACGGAGTATAGAAGTAAGTACGGACTACGGAACCCTACACCGCGCGTGGCTCGAGACGCACTTAGCCGGTTTTTTCGCTGCTATTGGCTCTAAATGAAATTAAATTTTATTATGGACCAAAAAGTGGTCATTTTTAAGTTTTACTTACTAATAAAACATATTAATATTTTGATGATTTCAACTGTATTGATCTGTTTTAAAATTTTAACATGAGTAATGACAGCATTTTTTAACTTCTAATAAGATTAATTATTACTTTAGTTAGATAAACCGACCGATTTTAATGAAGTACTTATATTATTTATGAGATTATAGATTAATACCTACCCAGTCAATACGTAGTTAGGCATAATATATTGTGATTTGTAGATAGTCATTTATACTATACTATAGTGAAATATTTCATGTAATTTGTATACATAAATAAAACATTTGAATAAAAATGTGTGAAACGTTTTTGTGTTACTTTATCTAACCACAAATAAAGAAATATTCTACCTATTTAGCTAGATTTCCTAGACCTACTTTAGACTGGACTGAAATGAATACGCACTAATTTATACTGTTCACTTGATATCAAGAGCGTTCTAAAAAATTCTAGCTTTAGGTATCCCACGAACTCTGATTAGGAATTCATAATTAATGAATTAATTATATTTTAAAGAACCTAAGTACCTACTAAATAGGTAATTCGATACAGCAAAATAAAACACCACGGACGGAGTAAATTTTTACATAAAACACATTTATTGAATGCAACAAAACACTTGGTACTAAGCCATAGTATCTGCTACCTATGGTATGACAATTACAACTTAATTCCTACAGCTATTTATTAATGCATGAAAGGAAGGCATAAGTAAACATTTTCTGCAGCAATTTAATGAATCACCACAGTCCGTCATTTAGTCAACAGGATTTAAAAACTTTGAAATTAATCCCGATTAAGAATAGAACATTAATTTAAGTGGTGTATAAACTGACGCAGTCAAACATTTGCCTTAAGGCAGCATGTTTGTTATATTAAACATTGAACAAATACTTTTATCAGTTAGGAAGTTCACATAACACTCGACGGAGCCTGAAACCCCTTTTACTTGCATATTCTACAACAATATTGACTTTTAGTCATGGACTGGACATCATCACACAGAATATTCCGATGAAAGTCTACTATTGCGTAGAAGACACCCGATACAAACAACATTGATATGTCTTGACATACTTTCTCACGTTTACACGCACGTTTTCGTACGTTTTACGTAGCTCCGTAAGTTTCGTCCACTCGGGACCATGGATCAAGGCCGGAGGTTTCTGCAGAGGAGTCAGGGTGCTGCGTCGCCCCGGGGAGCCACCATGACCAGGCTGTCGTCGCTCGAGTAGCGCTTCATTGTGACTGCACTCGCTTGACTGCGATAGAGAAAATTTAGAAAATTTTATATCTCGTCTAGATAGTGGGAGAATTAATTGTAATCATTGGCGTGCAGTGCGTAAATTCTAGCATAGGCAGCTGCGCCTGCAGAAGCGCGCCAGTCCACCGCAGCAGGGCACCCAGCACTAGTGCTGTACCCATATATGCTCATGTCACGGTAGATTTGAATTCAAAGTTAGTTCTAATAGAACTACAATTCGAAATCAAGACACACCTGCCATGGAATTATTAAAAAATACAAGTACACAACTACACGTAGCTATCTGTACCCTTAGGGTCTATATCGGATGGCATTCAATTATTAGTCCTATCGTTGTGTCGAATAATTTGTCCTAATAACGTATGGCATACACTTTGTTCCGCATATTTTTGATTGTCCGAAATTGTTGCTCCTATTATTGTCCTAAATATTATTTGTCCTATCGTTTGATGTGGCTAAGATTCAACTGTCGAATGATGATGTGCGTACTTAATTGTAATTGTTATATTATACCTAGTAGGGATCGTTTAGGGATGACAAAAAAAATAACCTCGAAGGCTACGGCGGGAGCTTCGATACGCTTCGCTCTCGCCTTAGCCTTCTAATCTAACCTATCCGAGTCGGGGTGCCCAGGAATGTCTTGCTCGCTCGCTTCGCTCGCTCGCTTCAACAAATGGGTTTTAGGAGGTTTTATGTTAGGATTATTATGCTTTAGGTAATTAGATTTTAGAGTTATCAATATTAGGACAAACGAGTAGTATGCCATTCAACAGTATGCCAAACATTCTCGGCCAAACATTTTTAGGACAAAAAACGTTATGCGATACGACAGGCACCCGTACCCCTAGTGTAAGTTTTTCGATTACAAAATACGTCTCGATCGCATTCGCGTTAAATCTCAATTTGTATAGAAACACGAACATCGCAAACGTTCCGCTAGAGGCGCTGTTCGTGTTTCCATACAAATTGAGATATTAACGCGAACGCGATCGAGACGTATTTTGTAACCGAAAACTTACACTAAGGGTACTGATACATTCAACTACTTGTCTATCTTGTTGGAAAGTTAGCTACAGCGACGGCCTGGATCTAGAGCAAGAGGAGCGGTGGCTATATAGGCGCCAGATGGCAAGGGGCGCCATTTTTTAGTTTCCAATGCAAAATAAAATTTTGGTGTCGCCTTTTGAGAGGCGCCGAAGCGTTGTCTACCACGATCAAGGGCTATAGAGCCAACGCTGGTTAGCAAGTTTTAGCCGCAATAGATTTTCTGACGCTTTTTATAAACACTCTCAGATTACGAAGTCTAACTTGCGCGTTTCAGCGAACTAATTGAGGCTACCGAAACCACAGTAACAACAAGTAGTAACAAGAGATTGCTAATCTGAGTGCGCTACAGTCTACTACTAGCTGCCACCCTAACTGCGAGGGCGCATTGACTATACTTCGTTTTTTTAGCATTAGAAAAAGGGCAAACAATCTTGACGAGTCTTTTTATTGAAAAAAGTTTTCATAGAAACAGTAACTATTAATACTTATGATACTAAAAACATGTAAATGATCATATGTCCTTGCTAATTGTTACGTATTTGCTGTGAAGTATTTTTCAAAAGTGTTTTTCAATGAAAAGACGCGTCAAAATCGCTTACCTTCTTTCTATTGCTATAAAAAAACGAAGTATAAATACTACCTAAGCCTATAATTGCGCCGCTAACTGAAAAAAGTTCGAAAATCGAAGTTCGTCGAGTATCGTAACGTCTCTCTTGCTCTCGTATTAAATAGTATACTCGTAAGTGTCAGAGGGACCGAACGACACGAACTTCGATTCGATTTTCGAATTTCATAGTAGTCCTGAAGGGGCTGGGGCTGTGTTCCGATAGTAGATATCTACCTGTATCTGGTCCGGGGGCGCGGCGTGGGGACAAGCCGCGGCAGGCGGTGGTCGAGCGCCAGTGTGCCGGAGCCCGAGCTCGAGCCGCTTGAACTCTCCGACCACGCCAGCTCCGATAAACTGTTACCAAGCAAGTTAACATTACCATAGAATAAATTGTTTTTGGGGGCGCTCTACTTTATTTCGTATTTAACTATTCAAGCGGTCGTGTAATTGTCATTGAATATGATAAACATGGACCAAATTAATATTTGCGCTTAAAAATAGGCTAACGTTTCGTAACAGTAGTTAATTAGTGATAATATTAGTGTCCATTTGTTTATAATTTCTGGCCGTGCGAATGTGGATTCCACTATAATATTCATAACATACCTAAAACAAAATTATGTTTTTTTTGTTAATTACGATGGGTGACTTGTACGTCGTCTCCAAGAGCGATCCGGTATAAAGTTAAACAACGGTTCAGCGACTGTATTTTTTTATATAATAGGGGGAAAACGAATTGGCGGGTCATCTGATGGAAAGCATCATCGCCGTCCATAGACATCCACAGCATAAGTCGAGTTACGGATGCTTTGCCGGACCTTTGCGCAAGGAGTAGGCTCGTTTTTTGAAGATCCCTAAGTTCTACCGGTCCGGAAATCCTAGCGCTGCAAGCTGAACCCAAAGTTTTAAAGTATCATCACCTGGTAGAGATTGGCGGCAATCTGTTTGGCGCGTACGCATCGTTGCTCTCGGTGTAAGTCGAGGCGTGGATTTCTTGCTGATACAACTCATACAGCTGGCCTAGCTCCGGGGCCACCGATATACCCATTTCTGTAATACATTCACTGTTTTATTGATTGATCAAGCGTTACTTTGGGGAGGATGTTGCCAATTAACTACAACATGACTGCAACTATTTAACTTGCTTGCAAAGTAACAAGGTTGCAGTCAAGGCAGTCTAGGACACGCCGTGGCAATTACGCAAAAAACACGCAAAAAAAGTACAAGCCAACTCATTTTTTGTGTTAGTCATCCCCGTTTACACAAGGGTAACATTTTCTTTTATCGGTTAGTAATTTTTAATTATAAAGTTAACTAAAAAACCAAAAAAGTATGATGTAAAAGTGGGGTTTATGACTTCATTTTAAATTAAATTTTTCTGTCTGTTTTTGGTAGGTAGGTAACGATTAAAAAAAACCTTAAGAAAATTCGATTTAAAGAAAACTATCACACATTGGACTAAGGCATTTTGGATTCAGAAAACTCTTGCTAATAGGTACTGCAATGTATCACATCCTGAAAATTCTACACCGTATAAAGGACACGCTGTATAAAGGCCAGCCTGAAAACGTAAGCCCGGGGCATGGGCCCTATGCTTTTGTGTGTGTGTGTGTCATTCACCCTCGAGGGCGCGGCGCTGGCGCGTGATGATCTCGTCTGAGAGGCGGCGCTGCGCGTCGCGGCGCTGCAGCGCGAGGTCGCGGCGCCGCAGTTCGTGCGCGCGCGCCGCCCGCTCGCCCTGCAGCGCCAGCTTGTCCGCTTCCAGCTCGTGCACGCGGCACACCAGCGCCAGAACTTCGCGTTCCGGCCCGCTGCTGATGCGCGCTGGCAACTCCTGCGCATCAATATAACAAGGTCGATGAAATGGGATTTTAGATCAGGGCCGCTAAAAACCTGCTGCAGTTAGAAATTGTTAAGCATCCAATTGTTCTGTCTGCCCCCTTGGTTATCGACCTGCTCGAGCTGGGCGCCACGCATCCGCACTTGTTCCAGCTGCCGCTCGACGCGATCCCGCTCGATGCGCGTGGCTTCCTGGTCACAATTCACGCCCGCCACCTGGGCCTAGGTCTGCCCCATCCCAGAGGTTACTGACCTGTTCCAGCTGGCGCTCGACGCAGTCCCACTCAGCGCGCCCGGATTCCTGTTCACGCTCCACGCCCGCCATTTGAGCTTAAGTCTGCCCCACCCCTTCGGTTACTGACCTGTTCGAGCTGAGCCCCGCGCAGCCGAACTTGTTCCAGCTGGCGCTCGACACGGTCCCGCTCGGCGCGTGCGGCTTCCTGTTCACGCTCCACTCCCGCCAGCTCGGACCAGGCCTGTTCCACGGCCACTTCGGCTTCGGCGCGCTCGTTGCCGACGCTGCTCGTGCTTGATGCGCCCGTGCCACCTCTGAAATAAATAAGTTTTTGTTTAACAAATCGCTGATTGTTGGTATTTTTTGTTGGTTTTATGCTATCTCCAAAAGTGTGGTGCACCTACCACATTAGTGTCAGTTAGACTACTGTAAGTGGATAAAATTTACTAGACAGTACCTTACCTATACTAGCTAGGCGCAACTGCGCGTCACTCAAACTTAATCTTGGCCAAATTTATGTAAAAGCTTGTGAAAATTATAGAATTGCGTAACGCTTTAATCTTCTCGCTTATCTTTTTAAGCTTTTCTTTTTATTCGACTGGATGGCAAACGAGCAACTGGGTCTCCTGATGGTAAGAGATCACCACCGCCCATAAACATTTGCACCAGGGGTATTGCAAATGCGTTGCCAACCTTAGAGGCCTAAGATGGGATACCTCAAGTGCCAATAATTTCACCGACTGTCTTACTCTCCACACCGAAGCACAACAGTGCCCGCACTGCTGCTTCACGGCAGGATTAGCGAGCAAGATGGTGGTAGCAATCCGGGTGGACCTTGCACAAGATCCTACCACCTGAAAAATGCTAATGCCGGCTTGTGCATGTCAGTTTAAATTACTGTAAATAATAGCATTTGAACATTTTGGTCACATTGCACTATGATATAATCTGATAATCTTTCCTTCTCGTGGCCAATAATATCTAATTTTATCATCAACTATGATGTGTCATGAACTTAACCTACTCAGAATGTTTCGGAACTCTTAAGCACACACTCGAGGAGTAATCCAATTAGAGGTGAGACGTATTTACTGGAATAGGTTTTTGGAATAGATTTTGGCTTGGACGCGTAAGTACGCGTTCCCGCCCGCGATTCTTTTAGCGTACGAGTATTTAGGAGTACGGCGGCTGACAACGTTCCGCCAACTTGAAAATTAGCATTTTTGTACACTTTTAAATTGAAAATTTTATAAAAATTGCTAACAATCCTAAGCCTGTATAAAGTATGAAGGGAAGTTTTTAGTCGGTATTTAATATAAGTTAAAATTAAAGAAATATGAAGTGTGAAGCCTGAACTGTGACGTGGAATTCCGTAGTTCGATATTCGTGAAACTACTAAAACTAGTACGCGTATACGCAATCACGGGAGCGTATTTACGGGAATCATTTTGTTTACGCAATGAGTCAATTGAGTTAAGTAGGTAGGGTCGTGGACCTAGTCTTTGGATCTAGTCTTTTTGTGGACGCGTACTCGCATGACTCAGTCCGCGTTTTGCGTAGTACGTCTCACCTCTAAATCCAACATGCACATCTCCATGAAACACCGCTCACACCAACAAACGTGCACTAAGTAACACTTGACACCCGACGAGGACCCTAATGTTCCACACCTGTAACTCTGATGCGTGCTAAGCCTCGAACTCGGCATATTGATAGGCTTGTACAGGCGGTTGAACCGCGCCTCCCAGTGCGAGATAGCGGCGTGTTGCCTCTCGGCGTCCAGCGCCAGCCCCAACAAGTGGCTGTCCAGTTCCATGAGCCGCCGCCGCAGCCGCATCTGCTGCTTAAACGTGGACACTATAGCTTCGCGCAGGGACTTCAGATGCGCGGCGCTTTCTTCGGTCTCTTGTTGGGACACCTCCAAGGCTAGCTGCTGTTGCTCCTCTTTTGTTTTTCTGTTTTTATTAATTAAAACATCATATTTTTTTACTTTGCTAGCTAAATTATAAGACTAAAGATAATCAATGAAAAAGAAACCAGGCAGAAAATGACAAAAATTTTGTTAGTCACACAGTTCTATCTCCATAACCAGCTAAAATAGCTTAAAATATTTTTAGGATTTCCCAAAATTCCCACGGGATAGCAAATAAAGAGAATGTCTTTTCGAGCTGACTCAGACAAGGCACACTAGAGTTTTTAAATTTGACACACATATTAAATACTTATTCCCTTTTCTTAAAACGTTTCTTAAATTAAAACTAACTGACTAGTTTATATTATATTCCGTAAAGGTAATAGAGGTGCATTCAGACGAGATTTATCGAAATCCCCATGGGATAGGGAATAAAAGGGACTTACTACTTTTGTTTCAAAGTGACTCCGTGCCTACACTCATTATGCCAGTTGTTTTTATCAGAGTACTTACCATGCCTTGGCATTATTGATGAATCTTATTAACAAATATCCCACTAATATAATAAATACGAAAGTAAGTAAGTTTGTTTGTTTGTTTATTTGTTTGTTTGTTACTTCATCACGTCTAAACCACTGAACCAATTTAGATGAAATTTGATATACAGATAGTTTGAGTCCCGGGGAAGGACATAGGATAGTTTTTATCCCGGAAAATTGCATAGTTCCCGCGGGATAGTGAAAACCGAAATTTACGCGGACGGAGTCGCGGGTAACGGCTTACTTTACTATAAATGTTAATTTCACTAAGTATGTGAACGAAGTTGTGGGCAAAAGCTTGTGTGCTATTATATATAATGCCTGGCAAATTATTCCAGTAAAATGGTGTCAGTAGCGGTACAGTCACCAGCACCAATATCTGACGCAACAAGCGTGCATAAATATCTGATACGACTCTATTTCTAGGGCCGGAAGGACGTGTCAGATATTTTTGCACGCTCCGCTGTGGCAGATATGAATGCTGGTGACTGTACATTGCGGGGTCACAATCCAAACGAGTTACACAAGATCGATCGAGCACCGCAGTGTCATGCCACTGGAACGATTTTACTGGAATAATGTGAACCGAGCATACAAAAAAAAACTAAATATCTACATCGAAAATACAAACTGAAATATAGATGCACAGAAAAACCAGAAAAATAAGACCAGCGCTGGGAATCGAACCCAGGTCCTCGGCATTCCGGATATAGGTTTTACGGGATGACCGTAAAAGTAACATAAAATTTGGAATTGAAATAAAAAATACAAAAAGATTCCAAAAAACCAACCTAAATATCTACGTTAAATAAAAACCATTTTCGTGATTTTGATACTCACACGCCGCGATCATCTTTCATCTTCAGCTTCAGCCGAGCGATTTCATCCCGCAGGTCGTTTATGACAGACCGGTACTGCGACATGTGCATCGGAGTAGCCACTAACTCCCTTTCCACCTGAAACGTTAAAAAATAGATTGAAATAAACAGCTCGCTCGCATCACGAATAGGGGTCAATTCACACAGAACACCTTTTGTTGAGAGAATACGTCACAGCACGATCCAAAGTTAAAGAAAATCTCGTTAAACATGAGTCGGGATTGACCTGAGTTAGCAATTATAACTCGGAGATAACTCTGTTCCATAAGTCCGCTTCAATGAAACGTGCAGCGTCGCGTCGCGTCGCATTTGGTGTGAATTGGCCTAAACGTCGAATTTTGCTCGACATGTTTCGAACCAACCTGTTGCCGTTGCAAGCCGAACATTCTACAGTCAACTAATTTTTTTACGTTCACCATTAATGTTTAGAAACTGTTTACATTATTAAATATTAAATCAATGATACAAAAACTCCTACAAAACCTTGAAGTTAAACGCGTGATCTAGACCACTACATCCACGGTGACAATATTTACTTAACTATTTTGAACTACTTAGAGGCCAAGACGCGTCCGATGGCTTCCAAATAATAAGACTACTTGCTACGAAAACCCTGTTTGTAGACTGTTAGTGCTTAGGTATGTATAGTAGACTAAACGGTCAGTGACCTGCCTGACTTACAAAGTATGTAGGTACCTAACACGGCTGGTAGGTACGTCATGGCTGTCAGAATTGATGAATCAGCTCTTTTATACTTCGGTTTTATTGTACTAGTTGCTTGCTTATTGACGATGTAAACTAAATATCAAATTAAAATTTGGTCACATTATTTTACGTTAGTAAATAGGTACATTCAATAAACAACAGACGCAATGAAAAGCATCAATTCGAAATAAACTGTACATTATTTTGAAATAAAGAAGCGTAGATTTTCATACGAAATTTAAAAATCCAGTAAGTACTATCGGGTTAGGAGTAATTTGCCGAAAGTGGTTCTCTAAATGCGTTTTTTGAATATTTTAACGATTGTTACATTCTGTGTCTTATCAATTTTAAAATCATTCAATGATACTCTATTTATATTCTATCCTGTATTGTTCATCATCATCATCATCATCATCCCAGCCTATATACGTCCCACTGCTGGGCACAGGCCTCCTCTTAGAACAAGAGGGCTTGGGCCATAGTTCCCACGCGGGCCCAGTGCGGATTGGGAACTTCGCACCAACCATTGAATCGCTTCGCAGGTTTGTGCAGGTTTCCTCACGATGTTTTCCTTCACCGCAAAGCTCGTGGTAAATTTCAAATGTAATTCCGCACATGAATTTCGAAAAACTCAGAGGTGCGAGCCGGGGTTCGAACCCACGACCCTCTGCTTGAGAGGCGATAGGTCAAACCACTAGGCCACCACGGCTTATTATTCATGCGTATTGTTCATGTTGGCAAATAAATCAATCATCTTCTTCTTCTTCTTCTTCTTCTTCTTATATTTAAGTGTGCTCATGAATATGACATCCATACTAATATTATAAATGTGAGTGTGTGTGTGTTTGTGTGTTTGTATGTTTGTCCGTCTTTGACGTCGAAACGGAGAGACGAATTGATGATTTTTGACATAGGGATAATTTATGGGCTAGAGAGTAACATAGGCTACTTTTTATCCCGTAAAAAAGCACAGTTCCCGAGGGAACAGCGCGCGGACCCGGACAACCGAATTCCACGCGGACGAAGCCGCGGTCAAAAGCCAGTTACTGATAAACAGAAAAAAAATATCTTGACTTTTCTCCTACGTTCTCATTCATAGGTGAAATCAAGTTGCAAGTTGTTATATAGTTTTTTTTTATTCGACTGGATGGCAAACAATGAATACAATGGGGTCCTTCGAACTGGACAGGACGTAACTATTACACATACTACCTCTATTACGTACGATACAGTTACCGGCAAACTTCTTGAGTATTGCTGGCGTCGTGAGGAGGGTAAGTTCGATCATGTATGTTAGAACCGAAGTTACCTTAAATTCGCTTCCTCACGACGACACCATTGTTACCTTGTGGGTGATAGAGGAGGCGCGCTACATGTAGTGTAGCGTGGAGCACGTAATCTCGCGGTGTGCGGCGACACCATTGTTACCTTGTTGGTGATAGAGGAGGCGCGCTACGTGTAGTGTAGCGTGGAGCACGTAATCTCGCGGTGTGCGGCGACACCATTGTTACCTTGTTGGTGATAGAGGAGGCGCGCTACGTGTAGTGTAGCGTGGAGCACGTAATCTCGCGGTGTGCGGCGACACCATTGTTATCTTGTTGGTGATAGAGGAGGCGCGCTACATGTAGTGTAGCGTGGAGCACATAATCTCGCGGTGTGCGGCGACACCATTGTTACCTTGTTGGTGATAGAGGAGGCGCGCTGCGCGTAGTGTAGCGTGGAGCGCGTCGTCTCGCGGTGCGCGCCGCCTGGTGCCACGTGCGCTACCATGGCCGTGCGGCAGCGCCCGCCCAATACTTCACGCAGCAGCCGCGTCAGCTTCGAGTCGCGGTAGTTTACGTATCTGCATCAAAGTATACCTCTTAAGTATTGTCGAACTGTAGCAGGATATTAGGCCGAGACTGAAACCTTAACTAATTTGCACACATTTTTGCTTTCTGGGGAGTTGTGGCGGAAGGCGAACGTCCACATTAAAGGGAGAAAAATTATTTTTAATAATTTAAGATAAAATATTTTTTCTCTAAATGAAACTAATACCAGGTGAAATTGAAACTGAACCTTCAGTCAGTGACTATTTATAATGGATCACATCTAGCTGGCTGGCTAGCAATTATCATTAGACGGCCTGGTTCTCGACAGGTAATTCATCTCATTCATCAATGCCATAATAGGTTCAAGTAGTCAGGATGATCGCCATCTTCAATAGACGCAACTAGCACAAGTATGAACGTTAATATGAATCCGCTAATCCACACCTTGCTCCTCCGGACAGCGCCATGATGCAGTTGGCGAGCGCGAGCAGCGAGCGGTTGATGTGCGCGCCCTCAAGGCGGCGCGCGCGCAGCCCGGCGCGCTCCGAGCCCGCCAGGTCAATCAGGAACAGCCGCCCGCGCTGCACGCCGCCCGCCACCGCTGAACTCACTGTCACGCTGCAGAGAACAACACGATACCCAATAACCTAACCAATAAGTCCGCTGATCCGCCCCTTTTGCCACAAAAAATGTTTTACTGATTAGGTTTAGTGTATGTTTTTCTTTTTCAGGTGTTTATTTTTTATTTTATTTTGTGGCAATAAATGATTTTTCTTTCTTTCTTTCTTTCAAAGTTCAATATCTCAATAACGGCTGAAGCGATTTTGATAAAACATGTCTAAGAACCATCGCTAAAAAACCTGCTTTCAAATAAAAAAAACCGCATTCAAATCGGTTCACCCGTTTAAGAGCTAAGGACAGACAGACAGACAAACATAGCGGTCAAACTTATAACACCCCTTTTTTGCGTCGGGGGTTAAAAACTGGCCAAGTTGGAATCGTACAGTCTAAGAAACTGAATCATGTGGCTGGGTCAAAATTCTTTTCGTAGTCTTGTTTATTTTTTCCCTAAAAAATGTGACGGAGTAGGTACAGTTTTTTGTACGGGACACAGTGGCATTTTTAATTTTTCTCAAGGTAAATATTAGTTACACTGAGAAAATCAAACAATGGCTCCACCTTTTTTTATTTATTAGTAAATTAATTTCGTGACAGAGTGGTCAGAAACAATGCAACGAAAAGAATTGTGACCCAGGTACCAAGGTGGAACCTTTGTGCTACTAATGTCATGTTGACATCCCATACTTTTGTCAAGGAAATCATAGTGAAATTGATTATAAAAGGTTCCACCTTGATACATGAATCAGTTTGTTTGAAGTTCGAGTGTAGGTACACAAGAGATTCCGTACAAAGTACCGAAAAAATAAACGTATCTTGTTTGGAAAGCCGAGCTGGACGACAATATTGTATGACCTGATGGCACTAAAATGAGGGCTTGAATTATCAGAACGTTTATTATTGCTTTCATTCCGATGGAGATCTTTTGTGCACAATTTGTTACCTAAGCAAGGCATGTCCCCGCGACGAGTGCTCGTTGGCGTGCGTGGCTTCTGCGGTGCGCGAGCGGTCGCCGCGAGCCAGCAGCTCCGACACGTGCCCGGCGCTCGTGGCCCGTATCTGCACAATAAGTATTAGGGACCCCTTACACCATGGACCTCTAGCACTGTATGTCGAGCGTTGTCCCCTTGTCAGCACCTGCGCAGCGTCAACGTAGCGTTCACCCAGACTTTGACGAAACTTGCCCTAAGTTGAACTATCCTTAGTCCAAGTAAAAAATATTTTTTGCTATCAGACTTATATACATTTTAGGCATGGACGGAAAAACATACACACATACCTGATGAAATTTAGCACATATGATTAGAAAATGTTATCTATAGACCGACATATGCAAAAACTGTGCAATTCTGTCAATTTTACATATATATTTACTGCTCAAATTGATAATCTCCTTTTTAAGTCAGTTAAAAATGATAATGCGGCAGTAACTATAGTCGGCCAAGAAATTGGTTCACCACCCTAAGGTTTAATGTCATTTGTAGCGCTTAAAACAACAAAGCCTATTTTCACTCACAAGTTAATATGACAATCATCCTTATTGTTTTATTTCTGAAGTAGGAATGTCATTAAAATTGGTAAAGCACTTTCTTGGTCGACCATACCTACCTCACTGAGGCCGGCCACCACGGGCGCGCCGCTGCCGCCCTCGTCGCGAAGTTCCAGCGGCCCGGCACTCGGATTTAGAAGATCACGGATGTTCTCGTTGTAGATCTCGATATAGGACATCTTCACCTAGAATGTCGAGAGTACATCGAAGGAAGTTTATTGATGAGAAGAAATATTGCTTTCAAGTGTGTCTAGAAAGTCGTGTGTCCAGTGCATAGGCTTATCAAACTTTTTTCAGTTTGCAGCGCTCATACATATTATAGGTATCGATCAAGGTATGCAAAATAGCTGCATTTGCGTTAAATATTTGTAGTGGTGCAGGTGCAGTTGACCGCACTACTTTGCGGAGGAGCAAATCAAATTGTTCAAGTTTATTTCGTACCCATTAAACTCTATTCACTTTTTTCTTTGTCTTGTACCTTTGTCTTGTAAGGTTTGCATTTAGTCCGAGAATGAGGCCGTCGAGTTCATCAACGATCAAAGCCCCTAATCAAATAAAGATTAAAGAAAGCGAGCTCTCATTGTTTGTCAAGAAATAAAAGTCATAGAGACTAGAAGATTAATTTGAAAACGATAGGTCATTAGGAATAGTCGCCAGACATTATTCATTAGGCAGCAGGCAGAGGTACGTACGTGGCGGCATTTCACCCCCCATATTGATTCTGCTTTCAGCGTAAAGCAAACATCCATTTGAGGCACGTTACAGAATCTATGAATATTCAAAGCTTCAGGGTTCCGCATGTACTAATGTAAACTACGGTACCTATGACTCATACCTCATACGTCCTTGCGTGAGTTGCGAAACAAGTATTTACTTTACATTATTTCTTTTGACTAAGTTTTTGCATTCATCCCTCGAATAGGTGTTAAAACTTAAAAGCTCTGACTCATGAAGTTATTGTCATAGATCAGAGCAGGCACGTAGCCAAAAATGCAATACCTATAGCAGTATTGACGCACAAACCTCTGATAATAGTTTCGTGTTATTAGCCTGTTAGCGGCAAGAATTATAGTTCGCCGGGGCAAGGATTTAAGTGCCAAAACGAGGAAGGTGGTGCAACGCCAGCCTTTGTTATCAGATGGGTGGCAAGGCCGCCCTATCGCTACGAGAGTGCCTGCCCACGTAAACGACCTGGTACTTCCACCACTATCTCCTTATCTTGTTTAGTATCTGATAATTAAAAAAAGGTGCGTCAGCAAATTTATACTTTTATAACCGTTAACAACGACGAAACCATGTTATTGTTTTCTATAAAACTTGTCATCATTAAGTACAGTCGAGTCTAGTAACGGCGCAGAAGCGTGTTCTGATATTTTTGATAAAATTTTTGCTTACAAGTTTATGAACTTGACTGTTTACCTACTCAAGAAAACGAAAGTTCGGTCTCGTTTGTAATAGAGCTAAAATATTCAATTGGATATGTAACGCTTCCGGTTTTCAAATCATGTGAATGCCCTCGTCGACCTTTGTAGAGTTTAATGAATAGCAAATGAATAGGTAATTTGCGGGATCAAGTAGGTAAATAGGATATTGACATAAAAATTACTACGGTAATTTATGGGATCGTCCGGACGAACGTCTGCGCAATTAGACGATTGATGCTAAATGATTACACAAATACGTACTTACTAAATAGATAAATATAACAAGATTAATGTAAAGCATTTGTGTAATTAGTGGAGCAGCAATTTCAAAACATATTATTGATGTTCGAGGTTTTTAAGCACTATAAAATGCCTTTATGTAGGTAAATCGTGCCTATTACCTGACTTCACTCCGAAAAAGCAATTTAGGAAATAAAGGTTAACTTCCAGTTCCAACATCAACGTGAATCATATCTAGATTAAACAGTCTACTTAGATCCTTTTAAGAACATTTTCATCAATCATTTAATTTCATTGCTACTTACGAAATTACTCTTTTGAAGTTCACCGTATTCTTGTACTCCTAGCTGTAATCAATTACGCCATTATAAAAAAAACCGGCCAAGAGCGTGTCGGATACGCCCGAAATTTTTTTTTGGGGGGCCTCGGTTTTAATGAAAATTTGCACTTTAAAGTTGAATATTTTGCAAACAAATCACTGAATCGAGAAATCGTTTTAGCAACTCCGTAATGGTTTTAAAAGACCTATTCAACGATACCACACACTACAAGGTTGGATGAGAAAAAAAAACACCCCCACTTTACGCCTATGGGAGGTACTCTAAAAAAGTTTTTTTTAATTTTTTATTGTACCATTTAGTCGGCATAGTTTACATATATATTCGTGCGAAATTACAGCTTTCTAGCGTTGATAGTGCCTGAGCAAAGCCGCGGACGGACGGACAGACAGACAGACATGGCGAAACTATAAGGGTTCCGTTTTTCCGAATTGTTTGAAACCATTAAAGTAATGTTAAAACGGTTTTTTAAACTTTCTCATAATTAATATAATTTTATATGATTCCTCCCTAAAAAAAAATTTTTTTTTCATGATAATAAAATTCTGACATATTTTCCCTGGGATCTTTACTATGACTGGGTACTTTTGATGAGCTTTCTGCAAACCCTGAATCATTAAAATCTGTTATTTTATTAAGAGGTAAGTATAAGAGAATAAGTATTTAATTGATTTCATAATAAAAATATCTCTGATTAAATTACCTTTTTACCAATGAAACAACTACTTATACAATAGCCAAGCTAATTATTTTCCGTTCTATTGCAATATTTAAGAATAATTCTATTTATTTGCTCCACTGAAAACCAGCGTTAACTGCACATAATGTGCGGCAACAAATGCTGAGTGGAGACCCTTCTTGAGCTGTCGTGTTGTGTCACCAAGTAACATAGTTTTAGTGCTAGTTTTAGTCTTATCTATTTTAATATTGTAAGGTGGTGGTACTTATGGAGCCAAAATAAATCTTTCTTTCTTCTTTCTTTCCATTAATAGAGATGGGCCGAACATGGGTTTCACCGAATATGAATTCAGTAAAATTTACCGAACCGAATATTCGGCATACCTAATTGATTACTTCACGTAAACAATACAAGTCTGAACTTCTTCACGCAAAGCGCGCGGATGAAAGTCTAACCCTTCCGTCCGCTACTTCCGCTGTACCCGATGTTGTTATTGCATCATCTGGGTAAGGCCGCGAATTTTGACCAATTTGGACGTTTCAAATTTGGAACGCTGATAAAAAAAAACTGATAACACCTAGAGGTTTAATTTTTTTTTATTATATTACACGATATAAACTCTCAAGGTCGCAAATGAGATAATTGATTTAAACCCTTTTAAAAAATATATATATTTATTTCCGTCCAAAACGTAACGAAAATTGACTATTTTTTTTTGACCACGAGTACTTAATACCTTATTATTTTCATGCTATTTAACTTCTCATGATCATGATTTTGTTTAAACAAAATTTAATGATATAACGATAGTCCTAACGATTGCGGAATCATGATAATCAAATAATTTTCATATTTTATATTTATTTCTTTTCACGTGCCAAATGTCCACGTTTTCGTTACGAATACTTTGGTGACGCTTTTTTAAGCTAGCTTTAACGCCAATTTTGGTAGAAATTTGTTTTTGTACACTGGCAACTAATACTCTAATAGGGCAACATCGATGAGATAAATAAATCTCATCAGTTTGTTGACAAACAGCCATCAAAAGTGACGCGGAGATATTTTTTTGAAAAAACGTCGAAAGTGTTTGTTCGATTTTAAGGGTAAGTAGTGATTATTTTTAACTGGTTGTTTTTTCATACGATAGGGTAAACTTTTCCATGCAAGTGGCATGTATTATTATGTTCAAAATGACGTTATTTCACCATGATAAACGATTTTTTGTTTAAAATACGTTACACTTTCGTTACGATTACGTTACATTTTTACAAAATGCTACGTATTTTTTACATAACGTAACGAAAAAATGTGGTAAAGGGAAGTTCACACAGAAAAATTCTAACTTACACCAGTTTATTATTAGGTTTCCAATGACTGCACGCACAGCAAGTTAGTTAGATGGATATTTTGAAGAGACTTGTGGCGACAAGAGAATTGTGGCGAGTTCTGTGTTCACGTCCTGCTTACATGCATAGCGTATTTAAAGTGAGACAAACGGAGAGATTCACTTACCTACTTAGTTCATTTGTTACCTAAACTTAATAATCATAATAATTTATTTCCAAACATCTTTTTACATTGTCCACTTAACTAAGACACTACTTCCTAAATTGGTAAAACCTGTGATTTAGGGTTTTGGCCATTTCTTTGAGGTATTTAATAGCTTGTAGGTACAGTCGAAGTCACAAGCATGCTCACAACCAGGTGGTAGGACCTTGTGCAAGGTCCGCCCGGATTGCTACCACCATCTTCCTCGCTAATCCTGCCGTGAAGCAGCAGTGCTTGCACTGTTGTGTTTCGGCGTGGAGAGTAAGACAGCCGGTGAAATTACTGGCACGTGAGGTATCCCATCTTAGGCCTCTAGGTTGGCAACGCGTCTGCAATACCCCTGGCGTTGCAGATGTTTACATCTGCAACGCCAAAGGGGTATTGTATAAATGGGCGGTGGTGATCTCTTACTCATTTGCTCGTTTGCCATCCAGTCAAATAAAAAAAAACCACTTATCCAAATTCGTTATGCTTATAAATGTGCACCTTATTGTCAGTGTTATAGAGGCATGTAAAGAGACACTTTTGGAAAGATGTTCGTCAACTAGAGGGTACTTCTACTTCCACATTCTCATGTTTAGCTCTATAGATCTCATATAGGACAGAAATTAGGATCAGTATCGTCAGAAAGTTCTAGTAAAAATAAAAACTTCACTTTATAATATGACATGTATTTTTTTTCATACATACGTTATTTAATGAGAATATTTACCAGTATGATCTAGGTTTTATAAAAATTTACGTTACGTTTTATGGTAACGTCACGTATTTTTTTTATGTTATTTCTATGTCACATTGGTTAAAATTCGCGGCCTTACCCATCTATTAAAGGGTAAAACTTCAACACGTGCGTTTATTTTAGTTATTATTTATTTTAAAAGTCCATTTTAATAAGTTTCTCTTAACATAACATAAAGCCTAAAGGCTCAATACAGTAAAAAGTTTGAGTACTACTTTGCCGAACATTCGGTGATTTAGCCGAATATTCGGCCGAATGCGAATATTCGGTAAACCTGCCGAATATGCCGAATACGAATATAAAACGAATATTCGGCCCATCCCTATTAATTAAGCCAAGGCAGCGATTATGTCTTTGCGAGCATTACGTAGCGTGCGAGAACTAAAGGTTAATAAATATCCTTTTACCGCGATAGCGCTGAATATTTTATTTTTTAAAGCCTTTCCTTCAGTGACGTTAACAATTTAAGTTAATGTTGAATTTTTACACCACGATACAAAATCACATAATAGAAGCAACTATTTAGTTAGCTCTGCCTAACCTACACTAATCACTATTATGATAAGAATGATCATTATGACAAGAATACGAGTTAGTGCTAACAGCCTCCTGATGACGGTAGCCATTTGAAACGAATGCTCTATAGATTAATGCAACATTTAATGAAAAATAAGACGTCTCTTGTTGAGTATGAATATTTAATACTAACATAGACATAAGCTACTAACCGATGAGTCTTGTTTTCCGAATTTTCCGAATTTATTACTCGTATTATAATCAGTTTTAAATCTAATTAGAAGCAAAATTCTGGTTGATAACGAGTAGATACTGAGGCCAATTTTTCAAAATCACATTTGTAAAAATAAGTACCGTTCTAATTTTAGAACAGACTATTTAGTCTGTGTATTGCTACAAAAATATTACCACTCCTTGCAGTCGGGTAAAACAACCGTTCGAGCTACAGTCGTGACACTTGTGACAATGAAACACGGAAACTGGAACATTGCAAAATGTCAGCGAAGTATCAGAAAATAACTGTATTTTCTGGATTGACAGAAGCGCCGTGCAGTGAGTCTGTTCAATTTTTAGGTTATATTTCCTTTAAAATAACTTTCCTTCCTAATTAACTCTCTGGTGGTGGTTTAATAAGTACATAATATTGATCTAACTCAATAACCCATCTGTCCGGTTGGCCAAGGGCCAAAGTTATGGAGGGGAACGAGGAGCCCCCGGATCCGGTCGGCGGTAGCTCCATGAACTCGATTGAGATGGACACGCAAAATATTTCACGAAAGCGTAGCCTTAGTTTCTTGGAACAATCGCCGTCCGCATCTTCTGAACCTAAAGGGAAAAAGGTGATGCAGGGAACGGATGCCGACAATGCATCTATAGCAAACCTTTACAAACACCCTGACTTAGACGAGGACTCCCGCAAATACGGCATTTATGACAGTGGCCCATTTATTGTACACATCTCCCGAGACGCAGAGTCTAGCAACTCGGCCATCTCACTTCAACCTATAAAGGTTGGCCTCGCTTTATTCAAAGATAACATTCAAAATATTAAAAAAGATGGTATAAAGTCCGTAGGCAGAAACCGTGTCTCGGTAGAATTTATGACCGCTGTGGATGCTAATAACATCTTAGAAAACCCTGTTTGTCCAGAAATAAATATAAAGCCCACATCCCAACATACAATGTTTCCCGTATGGGTTTGATTCGTGGCGTACCAGTCGACTGGTCGATGGAAGAATTTGTTGACGCGACTGACCTTAAAGACGGACATGGCAAAATTCTCAAAGCCCGACGCCTCCAACGCAAAGTAACCAATGAGGGAGGTCCTCCATCCTGGGTTCCAACTCAAACTGTTGTGGTGACCTTCGAAGGTCAAAAACTTCCTGAGAAAGTCTTTGCTTTCTTTACATCGCTGAAGGTCGAAGTATACGTTCTCCCAACAATCCAATGTCGAAAATGCCTGAGGTTTGGCCACATTCAGGCCCAGTGCCGCTCCGATGCTCGCTGTTTCAAGTGTGCACAAAAACACCCTGGTGAAGGATGCAACATCGCTCCTGAGCAAGTGACTTGCCTCTACTGTTCAGGCCATCATTACGCGACAGACCAACGCTGCCCGGAATATTGTAGACAAAAGTCCATCAAATTGGCAATGTCAGAGCACAGCATCTCCTATCAAGAAGCTTCCTCTCGCTTCCCTGCCGTACGCCGCCCTTACGCGGACGTGGCCAAGGTTATGTTTGACCCAGACCCTAGTCCCCTCGGCAATCTCCCCCCTCTGGTCCCCCTTCCCTCCCCAATCGCCCATCTCGACTTCATACCGTAAGACGGTCAGCCGTAAAGCTAGATCAAGAACCCCCCTGTCTCCCGGATATGATCGACAAGCTCATAAAAATATCGTGTCGACCCACAATCTCAACTTCCAAATGGTTATGCCCTATCGTCACGACGGACGCCAGTTGAGACGCCCAATGATGACCTTATGGAACTGTTATTCAAACTTCTTACAAATATAATCGCTAAATGGAGCGATTGTTTACCGCCCGACGTTGCCCCCTTAATGATTTCACTTGCCGAGATGCTATCCTTCTCCAATGGCCCCCAGGCCAATTTTCTTCAGTGGAATTGCCGTAGCCTTATCCCAAAAAAACCTGATTTGGTCAGAATCGTCAACGAGCACTCCATTTCTGTAGCGGCCATCTCGGAGACATGGTTGAGACCGGAATCCCGCTTCAGGATCCCGGGATTCTCATGCCTCCGGGAGGACCGCGGTGATGGTCGTGCTGGTTGTGCGTTGTTGATCAGAAGAGATTACTCTTTCTCCCAAATACCCCTCCCTCCTCATTCACATGACATTAACGCAGTTGCGGCTAATGTCATGGGAATCAACTTTGTATCCATCTATATCCCACATCCTAATTGTTTCGGAACACTGCCATAGTTCCTTTGCCTATCTGTGGTAGATGCATGTCTAGCGAGTTGTGATTGTGACATTAGAGATTCGGGATTGCGCCTAAAATTATAATTGCAATGTAAATGTGGAATCAATAGTCAAATGAGTAAAGACTTCAGTATTAATTTCTGTGTCGTATTATTATATTTCATAACACAGAAACATGGTGTCAGAGTGAATCAAGTCAAGTAAAAGCAAATATAATAATTATCTATATAACACTGCCGGTGCAAGATGGAGAGTGAGGAACTGAAGCTAATTCTTAAGCAACAAACTGAAATAATGGCTACTATGCAAAGCCAAATGAAAATGCTACAGCAACAGATGACAAATAAGCCGGGCAGTAATGAAAGCGATACTAAGAGTCGTGTCAATGTTCCCTGGCCGCAACCTTTGGAGGTTAACTCGGGCGAGCCGAATGAAAACCTAAGTTTTTTTAAAAATGGATGGACAAACTATTGCCTAGCTACGGGTATGAATAAATGGGGTGAAGATAAAATGGAGTTGAAAGCAGGACTTCTCATTAGTGCGATTGGGAGTGCGGCCATGAAGAAATATATGGAATTTGGTTTAACAGACGAGGAAAAGCGATCAGAGGGGTCAATTTTACGCAAAATGGATGAAACGATTAAGAAAAAGACCAATATTATTTATTGCAGGTATATTTTTAATGCCCGGAACCAATTACTAGAAGAAAGGTTTGAAGATTATCTCTTAACACTTTGAAAGTTAATAAAACCCTGTGATTATGGTGACATTGAGGATGAAATACTACGAGATCGTATAGTAGTGGGCATAAAGGATAACGAGGTTAAGAAGGAGCTGCTTAGGGAGGCAGATTTGAAGCTAGAGTTGACCATTAGTATCTGCCGGTCAGCGGAAACAGCGGCAGAGCAGCTGACAACACTTCAGAGCTCTGAATGTGAAGTAAATGAGATAAGTAAAGTTAAAAAGTATGCTAAAGAAGCTCAGTTGTGTAAATTTTGTGGACAGAAACATATTTTTGGACGAGACAGATGTCCTGCTTATGGAAAAAGGTGTGAGGCATGCAAAGGCCGAAACCATTTCAAGCTGGTCTGCAAGAAACTTCGTCATCCTCGTACAATTAAAGAGGTGAGAGAAGAGTATAGCTCCTCAGAAGAAGAAACAATCATAAAAGCTATACGAGCTAATGAAAGGTCAGGACATACAGAGGCTGAACTATTATTTAAAATAAGAGGAAGGTGGGTTCCTGTTTTCTGTACTCTGGATACAGGAGCACAGGTGTGTGTAATGAGTATAAAAGACTACAAGAAGCTTACGGGGTCAGAAGACGTGTCAAATCTCACTATGCCATCACATAAGTTAAAGTGCTACAATGGGTCAGAGCTGGTTGAATTTGGAGTGGCGCAATTTGAGTGTTTAAGAAATAATAAACTTTACAAAATTGAGTTCCATATTGTAGAGGCAAGCCATGAGCCTCTTCTTTCTGAAAATGCTTGTTTGTCCTTGGGTCTAATAAAGTACTGCAACTCTGTTAATTCTGGCAACATTAAGGACAGGGCTAAGGCTGTTGAATTATTTAAAGAATACAGTGATATATTTCAAGGCTATGGCAAGCTTCCAGGTGAAGTTTCACTGGAGATAGATGCATCAGTGCCACCACGCATACAGTCAGCACGAAGAGTTCCTATGGCAGTACGAGAGAAGCTTAAAGAGGAGTTAGAGCAGCTAGAAAAGGATGGTATTATAGTACAAGAGATGCAGCACACTGATTGGGTAAATAATATTCTGATTGTAAATAAAGATTCCAAATTCCGTATTTGCCTGGATCCTATTCCTTTAAATAAAGCTTTAAAAAGACCCAACTATCAATTCACAACATTAGACGAGATGCTCCCGGAACTCGCTAAAGCAAAAGTTTTTACAACAGTAGACACTAAAAAGGGATTTTGGCAGCTGGGTCTGACAGAAGAGAGTAGCAGATTAACCACTTTTTGGACGCCTTTTGGCCGTTTCAGATGGCTTCGGCTGCCCTTCGGACTCTGCTCATCACCGGAGATATTCCAGCAGAAGTTATCCAGTCTGCTCAGTGGGCTTAAAGGAGTTGAGATTATAGCAGATGATATCCTAATTTATGGAGTGGGTGATTCTACAGAAGAAGCCATAGTTGATCATAATATAAAATTGGAAGAATTATTTAAAAGGCTGCGAAAGATTAACTGCAAGCTGAACAAAGATAAGGTACATCTCTTGCAATCTTCTGTTAAATTTTATGGACATGTTTTGACAAATGAAGGAGTAAAGGTGGATGAGTCCAAAGTGGTTGCTATAAAAAATATGCCTACTCCAGAATCAGCTAAGGACGTCCTAAGGTTCTTAGGTATGGTAGGATATCTGGGTAAATTTATAAAAAATCTTAGTTTCCAAGCTAATAATCTCAGAAAACTTACTAGAAAAGACACTGAGTTTCATTGGTCCCAAATAGAAGAAATGGAATTTAAAAATATTAAGAAAATTATAACAGAACTGCCCACATTGAAATTCTTTGATGTAAATAAAAATGTTAGTATAGAATGTGATGCAAGTGAGTTTGGATTAGGGGCAGCTCTGTATCAAGACGGTCAAGTGATTTGCTTTGCTTCTCGCTGCTTGACGCCTACAGAAAAAAGATACGCTCAGATAGAGAAGGAAATGTTGGCAGTTGTTTTTGCATGCACAAAGTTCAACCAATACATTGCAGGCAAAGGTAAAGTGACTATTAATACCGATCATAAGCCTCTTGTTAATATAATGAAGAAACCACTTACGGATGCCCCAAAACGCTTGCAGATGATGTTAATGACTCTCCAAAAATATAATGTTGAACTACAGTTCATACAAGGAAAAGACAATCATGTAGCGGACACTCTTTCTCGAGCACCTATAGTAGAGCAGTCAGATACTGTATATGACTTAGAAAGCGAGTTAAGTCACAAACAGATATTTAAGCTAATCAGCGAGCACTCAGTGGTTACATTTCTCAAAATATCAGACAAACTTATAATGAAAATTAAAGAAGAGACTGAAAAAGATCAAAACATGCAGATTATTATTGACTACATTATAAACGGATTTCCAAGGTACATATCTGACTGGCCTATTGAGCTTAGAGCTTTGTATAAATTCAGCCAAGAGCTGTCAACAAAGGATGGTCTGATATTCAGAAATGATCAGGTACTCATTCCAACAAGACTAAGAAAAATAATGACAGAAAAGGTTCATGTCAGTCACAATGGAATATCTGCTACACTCCGTCTAGCCAGAGAAAATATCTTTTGGCCTGGTATGACTATAGATATTAAGGAGTATGTAGGAAAATGTACATTTTGCGCCCAGAATGCAGTGTCCCAAGAAAGACAATCTTTAATAAGCCATGAAATACCTATCTACCCATTCCAATATGTATCTATGGATGTATTTTCAGTTGGCAATTTAAAATTTTTAGTCACAATTGATCATTACTCGGATTTTTTCGAATTAGACCCGCTGAGTTCCTTGACTTCTAGAGAAGTAATTCAGATATGTAAAAAAAATTTTTCGCGCCATGGAGCACCACAGAAGGTGTGCTCAGACAACGCGACTAATTTTATTAATGAAGAATTTAAGAAGTTTGCGGAAGATTGGAACTTTGAACATGTCACTTCCTCTCCACATTTTCCCAGCTCTAATGGAAAAGCAGAGGCAGCAGTAAAAGTGGCAAGGAGGCTTGTGGTTGCTAGCATGGAGACCAAACAAGATCTTTGGTATAGCTTACTGCATCATAGAAATATACCTATAGAAGCAGACAAGGTCAGCCCAGTGCAAAAGTTTTTTTCCAGGCGAACACGAACAGGTCTGCCTTGTGTATTAGATCATTTGCAACCAAGAGTTGTACAGGAAGTTCCAGCTTTAATCAAGAAAAGGAAGGAGAAAGTTAAGGAATGCTATGATAATAGAAGCAAGGGTCTGCCTAAACTTACACAAGGTGAAAATATAGTAGTACAATTGCAACCAGAACTAAATAAGAAATGGAGTTTTGGAAAAGTTGTACATGTGCACAATGAGCGCTCGTTTACAGTCAAGGTGAACGGTAAGCTGTACAGACGTAACAGAGTACACATTAAACCATTCCCAGGTGATATAGCACAGGCAACTCCTGTGCATAATAGAAGAGTGGCGCCAGATGAGCCACAACCTGAGTCTTCCTTTTCAGATTGTTCAGGCTTTCCAGTCCCAAGCTTTGAGGTAGTACACAACCCCCGGGTACTACAGTCACCAGTGCAAGTACATGAAGCTCCGCGCAGAGGTCAGCGACTGCGTGTACAGCCCAGAAGATTGCAAGACTATTTACTTTACCAGTAGGACTAGTTTAAAAAAAGAAGAAGATGTTTCGGAACACTGCCATAGTTCCTTTGCCTATCTGTGGTAGATGCATGTCTAGCGAGTTGTGATTGTGACATTAGAGATTCGGGATTGCGCCTAAAATTATAATTGCAATGTAAATGTGGAATCAATAGTCAAATGAGTAAAGACTTCAGTATTAATTTCTGTGTCGTATTATTATATTTCATAACACAGAAACACTAATATAAATTTAATACCCGATCTTTCCACCATCCTGTTCTCGGTCCCTCCCCCTCTCCTCATCCTAGGGGATTTCAACAGTCACAACACGTCTTGGGGTTCTTCGCACTCAGACGCATTTCCCGCTTTCCTCTTGGACCTATTTGATGACATAAATGTCTCAGTTATTAACGACGGCTCTCCCACTCACCGGGTATACCCCGGACAAAATCCCAACTCAGTTCTGGATTTGTCTGCTTGCTCTCCTAACCTCTCATGTCTTCTATCCTATCAGGTACTGAGACAATCACACGGAAGTGATCATTTCCCTATTATCATTTCCCAACCATCCTCTGTTCAGCCTTCCCCGCCCCCCAACCCCTCCTTAAATACAGATTGGATAAAGCAGATTGGCCAAACTTCTCTTTTATATAGAAAAAAGGCTAAAAGAGCTCGACTCCAACCTGTTAAACCCTCTTGGACTCTACAACCACTTCCAATCCGTTCTGATAGAAGCTGCAGATAAATTCATCCCAAAGAAAAAAATTGCTAGTAGCAAGATCCCTCCCCTCCTTGGTGGGATGCGGAATGCACGGCGGCGATAAAAGAAAGAAAGAACGCCGAACGTAAATACAATGATTCCGGTCTTTCTGAAGATTTTATTGACTTCCAAAAAATCTCTGCTCGCACTAAACGTCTCCTAAAAAAAGCGAAGAAGAAAGGATGGAAGGGATTTTGTGAAAGTCTCAATCCAAGAACGCCCCCATCGCTGGTATGGAAAAGTATTAAAAAATTCAGAGGCTCCTTCGATCCCGATCGACCATCCCCCATAATCCCCCTTCCTGGTTGGCAGAGTTCGCAGACAAATTAGCCCCTGCATCAGTTCCTGAGGAATCCTGCATAGACCCATCTCCTCCCTCTAGCGGGCTAGGCCCTCTCGACAGCCCTTTCACATTCTATGAACTTGAGTTAGCACTTGACGGCCTCCGTAACAGTTCACCAGGAGAAGACGGCATACCGTATATCTTCATCCGTAAACTAAGTCGCTTTGCAAAAGACCACCTCCTAAATCTATTTAATCTGTTTTTTGTGTCTGGTGAAATCCCCGAGGCATGGAAGACCCAAATTGTAATCCCAATCCTCAAATCATGTAAAAACCCACAAGAAGCAAATTCCTATCGCCCAATTGCCCTTTCCGCGACAATAGGCAAAATATTGGAGCATTTAGTTAAAAATAGGTTGGAGTGGTTCGTAGAAAAAAATAATTTACTCGCCAACACACAATTTGGATTCCGTAAGGGGAAAAGTACCATAGACAACCTAAGCATACTGACTTCAGATATTAGACTAGCCCTCTCCAAAAAACACCATGTTGTAGGGTGCTTCTTGGATGTCTCTGCTGCCTATGACAATGTCCTTCTTCCTATGCTCAGAGCAAAAATGCTTCAGCTGAGTATTCCTGTGAGGATAGTACATTTTATCTGCAAGTTGTTTATGGGAAGAATAATTAAAATCCGAACTGGCAATAGCTTCTACACTCCTCTTACCCTATGGCAGGGACTCCCCCAAGGCTCAGTACTCTCCCCCCTCCTTTATAATTTATATACGTATGATATTGAACAATCTGTCTCCCCCTTCTGTAATATACTCCAATATGCAGATGATTTAGCGTTATACACCGTTACACAGTCGTTTGATGAGGCTTCTTCAAAATTAAATGAGGCACTCAGATATCTAAAGGTCTGGCTAGATGATCATGGGCTATCTTTGTCACCATCCAAAAGCTGTACTGTAACTTTCTCGCGTAACAGATCCATCCCGAACATAGATATTAACTATGAGTATGAGGTTATTCCCTGCAAGGACTCTGTTAAATTCCTTGGTGTTTTTCTGGATTCCAAAATGACTGGTGTACCCCATTTGGAGCACATAACCGGAAAATGCGAAAGGGGCATTAATGTTCTCCGGGCTCTTTCTGGAGTCTGGTGGGGCGCTCACCCATACTGCCAAAAACTGTTATATAATGCAATAATCCGTAGCCAGATCGACTATGCTTCACTCGTGGTGGAACCCTGCAATAAAAATGCACTTAAAAAATTGGACCTGATACAAGCTAAGTGTCTACGTATTGCTCTGGGAGCAATGAAATCCTCACCCAAAAATGCCATGCAGGTAGAATGCTTAGATCCTCCTCTCTCCCTCCGTAGACAGTACTTAGCAGACCGTTTCCTTTTTAGGGCATGTTCCGTATCCAACCATCCTCTTATACCCCGACTAGAGGCTCTCTCCCTGGAAGTGTCTGAAAACACATATTGGACACATAAGGAAACGCCAAGATACATTGTGTCGTATTCCAAATTAAAAAACCTCTCGTCCCCGCTATATACCACCTACATGAACCCCATATTTGAGGCCGATTATGAGTCTTTGATATATTCTCCAAAAGTTATCCTTGATTTTGGCATTGATAAGGATAGCCCAGCGGCCAACAACATATTTAATAAAAAAATAGAAAAATGGCAGGATTGGCTACACATCTTCACAGATGCCTCTAAAATAGATCCCAATGGCTTTGTAGGTTCAGCAGTATGGATTCCCAAATACCAAATTGCTTTGACTCAAAAAGGCCCAGCCCAGTCATCTGTTTTCACTGGGGAATCCATCGCAATATTGGAGGCTATTAAATTCTCGGAATCACACAGCGTTCCTAAAATCTTAATTTTTTCGGATGCTAAAAGCTGTCTACAAGCAATAGTAGGAAATCATTTTAAAATGAAAACTAAACTCCCAATCATTTTGAAAATTAAAGAGGCTCTAAACCGATGTGAAAAAAAAGGACTAGAAGTTACTCTTGTATGGATTCCGGGCCATTGTGGCATAGTGGGAAATGAAAGAGCGGACATGTGGGCAAAAGAGGCCATCACAATTGGTTGTCAGGATTATAAGACTATCTTACCATCGGACCTAATGATGTCCACTCGAACTGATTTAAGGGTCTCCTGGCAGAACATGTGGAACCTCTCCAGACACCAGAAAGGCCGACACTACGGGAACATTCAACCATTAATTCCGCGTAAACCTTGGTTTTATCACTTCCGCTCTGCTAGTAAATGGGTCACTTCTACTATCTGTCGACTCCGTCTAGGTCATGTCTGCACTCCGGTGTTTTTATCAAAAATTAGAGTACGGGATAACTCTCTATGCGAATGCGGTCTTGATGAGGGTACCCTGGATCACACTTTTTTCAATTGTGGTAAACATACTTATTCCCTGTATGATGCATTGCCGAAGGATGTTCCGCGCCCTATGAATTTTCTGACACTTCTTTCTATACTAGATTCTCCTCTTTTAAAAATATTGATAAAATTTATACAGTGCCACAACATTAAATTGTAGCAACTGCAGCATGCTTAATATTATATATTTCATACTTCCTCTTCACTTTATCCTTTTATGTTAGCATGCTTAACAGTCTGCCATTCCCCTCCGCTAAAAAAAAAAAAAAATCGTTTCGTCTTGTTATTGTCAGTGTACCGTCCATAACCAAATGTTATTTGTTTTAGGTTTCCTGTCTGTTCCTCCCCCCGAAATCAAAATTATATAAACCGAACAGTCTCCTCATGCGTGTAATGTCTCTACATCGACATTGGCAAAATACATCTTGCTAAAAAAGCAAGGGTGAAAGCCATTAAAAAAAAAAAAAAAAAAAAAACTGTATTTTCTGTTACTTCACTGACATTTCAAATTCAATAGCTTTTCTTCACATTAGAATGGTACTTTTTACATATAATTATGTAAGTGTAATATATTATTCTGAAAAATCCCTTATATTGTTCTGAAAAATCGTGGAAATGTATGTCGTCACCCGTGTATTTCTTACCGCCATGCTACATAATCTGTAATTATCAAACTTACTCTACACTAAGAAAAAAAACGGTCATGTGCGAGTTAGACTTGTGCACCGAGCAATTTGTAGGTACAGTCACCAGCACCAATATCTGACACAACAAGCGTGCATAAATATCTGATACGACTCTATTTCTATGGCCGGAAGGACGTGTCAGATATTTTTGCACGCTCCACTGTGGCAGTTATTAATGCTGGTGACTGTACCTATCTATCCGCAGTGGATCCAGGTGGGCTCATTACCTCATTAATTTTACTAAAATTAATATCTTGTTCTAAAATTAATATCTTTCTGCAACAAGAGGCGTTTTTTTTATTTAATTGATGTTAGTTTACAATGTGTTATGAGTTTGATTATGTGTATAGTTACAAAACTGGATCGCCCTCGCATTATTGATGTCAATTACCTCGTGATATTTATTTATTTATTGCATAAATATAAGGACGACAGGCGTTAGTAACAATAACAACCACAAAACTCTCGAATTTTCTGTATATGTATAAAGAATCCCCTGGTAGCACGATGGTTATCCCGCTGTCAATCACGTGAACTGGCAGCGTGCCCTCCGTGTCGGCACTGACCTTGTGGCGAGGGGCGCGTGCCGCGGTACCTAATAGCAGTGGTGGCACCCACCCACGCTGCCGAAACCACAGACACCCTCTGGCAATAGCCGCTGATAGATATGTAGGATCTACATATCATTCTCACTATATTGTGACGCGGACACTTCAATTAAGTATGTAGTTGTACTTAGACCTGTCTGTCCTCGAAAAAGTCTAGTCCACCGAACATCTCTCCGTGTACCTCGTCTGCGCAACCAACGACCACTCTGACAAGAGTGTCCGACTAATAAGATGTACTTAGTCGAGTATATGTCAAGCTTTGGTAATTACAAATAGACATTTTGTTTTAAGCATGAAGACATTGTGGGGAGAGACAACAATAGAGCGAAGTCCGATAAGTAGAGGGGCGTTGGAAATTGTGTATGTTTATACATCCGAATAGAGAAACTTCGACGGCGATAGGATGTTGGAGTTTCTATATTAGTAGGTAAGAGTCGCTACAACGTGCTTAAAACAAAAAGCAGTTCATTTGTGACCCGAATTACAGTTAAGTAAGTACATTGCTCTAACATGTGGACGCACCTTTATAGCGCCATTGTGTTGGCAGCGCTGATCATAATGGTCGTGTTTTAAGACATGGTCCGATCGTACTTGCAGCGTGCAATTACGGCCTCACGGTCCCACCGGAAGACCAGCGCTGGCTCTTGAGCCAGCATTATGCAGAGGTGGGTCCGTTTCGTGACACTGTTTTCCTCATCTAACTGTCATTTTTGTAATTGTCTGTATTTATTGTAAGCCATTGTATCGATTTTTTTTATTCAACTGGATGGCAAACGAGCAAGTGGGTCACCTCATGGTAAGAGATCGCCACCGCCCATAAACATCTGCAACACCAAGGGTATTGCAGATGTGTTGCCAACCTAGAGGCCTAAGATGGGATACTTCAGGTGCGAGTAATTTCACCGGCTGTCTTATTTTCCACGCCAAAAAACAACAATGCAAACACTGCTGCTTCACGGCAGGATTAGCGAGCAAGATGGTGGTAGCAATCCGGGTGGACCTTGCACAAGGTCCTACCACCTGCAAAAACGTTATTTTATTTCTTTCTAAACTCCACTCAACAAGAACCCGCATAATTACACACACCTATATATAATACAAAGTACCCAGAGAAAAAATATTTTCTCATCATAGTATGGCTAGGAAACATAAAGTACCTAGAGACATATAAACATTAACACTGACCTTCAAATCGGTTTGGAATCTTCTGACATGACCTTCTCTACTAAGCTGTTTTTGATCACCTAACAGTGACGTATTTGTCAGCCGTCAGTCGTTGAGCATTTAACAGTACCTAAACTAGGTACGAAGCTAGCGTTTGGCACTGTTAATAGAGTCATCACAGCGATCCATCGTGAGATTATTGTCAACAACAATATCAGCAACTGTATAGGTTATTTTGGATCGACGATGATTTCATATTATGGGCGAATGCTCTTGCAACTAGATAATAGAATAAAAAACTTCTTAACGGAACTGTATTAGCTTGTATAAGTCGTAATTTGTTATGTTATGAGTTATGCATTTCATATGTATATCACTGTACAGGTAGTCGCTACCCTAGAAAATGTATTTTAAGATGCTTCCGGTCGGCCAAGGCCCACCGTTTCATTACCATAAACCATGGTTTCTTTCGTAATAACTCACAATTTTTTCCTAGTGTTAATTGCCACTAAAAATTTACGGCAGTGATTCTAAATGTAGGTGAACATTCCACTTTTAGTACCCGCAAATAATTGAAAACAAAAAATAGTTGGTTTCATCAACAAATTCTGAATGACGAGCCTGTAAGTTTAACAGTTACATTTTCAAGAGTTCTGATTTTGTAATTTTATACCGTTTCTCTTACAAACCTTATGTCAATAATTATCAGTAAATACGGTACACCTATAGTTTTATTTATACTGACTGATACGATTTTAATTGCTTGTGGTAAATAGATTTGAAGTGTAGTTAGGCTTCAGTACCTGCTTGTTTGTTTAAAGAAAATGCTCTAAAGTTCTAACTTTATCATAATTATGTCCCTACATCACGGCGCATGCTGTGCAACCTATTTGATAACGTCAGAACTTAAATCGACTTGAAGCTCTAGTGTTAGAAAACCTTACTTAACATCCTCAACGGCCGCCATGCGGGTCATGTCCAGCTGCTACATAATTATATAATAATTGTTTATTAAATAAATCATCTTTTATAAATAATCGTTTGTAGGTTACCCGATGTCTGCACGATGCAATTATGATTATAATCGGTTTTAAAATACCGGGACAGCGAACGTAACCTTTTTAACTACCCTTTACCTGCTACGTGAAGCTATCAGTGAAACAAAATAAGACCTAGTTAAGTAAAAGCAAGTTGTTAGGTAGGTACTTAAGTAATCCATACTACTGGATCACTACCATGAGTTTACAGTGAGTGACCGTACTCGATAGCGACGGCGTAAATTATTTGTATGGAGAATTGTACAGCGCCTATACAAATAATTAACGCCGTCGCTATCGAGTACGGTCACTGTAAACTCATGGTAGTGGTACTGTACTTTTAACTTTCCCATAAATAGCGCTAGCAATTTCTTAAATTTATGTGTCTAGTGCGCAGCATTGACTAGAAATAACGTCGATGGCCAACAAGTTACATATATACTCGTAGGTATATTGTTCTAGGGTTCTACAATTCTGATAGTAAAGTCATTTACTTTACGATGCAGTGAATAAAAGAATTCGGTGGCTTTCACAGGTGGAACGACCTCGGTGAAAGTATCTGAACTGAACTAATGAAAGACACACCAGACAACCTATTCAATTCATCTAATACCTTGCTTTGAAAAGACTTATTGCTGTATTAACGTCGTACAAAAGGGCTTCCTGAACGCGAAATGGTTGTTTCATGCGAAGGCCTTTCCTCTATTTACGTGTCGCATCATAATCCAAAGCTTTCTTTTTGTGTTTTTAACCTCGTAGAGCGTAGGTAGTGTTTTATTTGACCTTTCACCTTACGAGTAGAACATAGAGCAATCATTTTAATTACACTACTAAGTATATTATATAAAAGTTTGAATTTAAGATTTGCGTATGCAAGCGATCTTAAATTATCTAAACAAGCGATAGATTTTCAAATATTTTATCGGGTTCCCCGGCGGGCCAGATTGTAGGACATTATTGCGTCTATAGCTACCGGAGCGCTAGTTTTTTTTTATCGTTTAATAAAATGTTGGATTTAACTTAGCTGCTATTGTTATGTATTGCTAATGAAAATTAAACATCTAACGTAAGGTTGTGTTTCTTTCAGACCTCAAATATTTAAGATACTTACCTATCAAAGCAAAATCTTTCGCAACATGAAAATATAACGTAACTAATTTACGAAATATTTCAAAATCAATACGATTACTGTACGCTGGCCGGTTATTCCAAATGGACTTGAATTAGTGGCGTGACAGCAACGAACGTTTGTTTAATGGGTTTGTGTAAAATAATGCATGATCCACAGCTTGCACTTTAAATCACTGTGCATAATGCAGCTGACACGGCATGCGGTTACTCGCTATTATTAGGTAGAGCGTCACACGATGTCTTGCGTTTCAGCGGTTGGTGTTAATAATTATGACTGGACTAGGAGTGATGCAAATTGGACGGTCAACTTGGGTATTGTTTACGTGTTTATCTTCCAACTGTAAATCCTACAAGTTGCTAGTTGTAAAGGATTATGATTTATCTATACTAATATTATAAAGAGGAAAGCTTTTGGACGTTTGTTACGAATTAACTCAAAAACTACTGGACCGATTTTAAAAAATCTTTCACTATTAGAATGCTCAATTTTAATACCATTACTATTTATAAATATGTTCAATAAGTTATATATAGTTACTTTATGTCATTAGAGGCTAAAAGAACAGAGATGGACGTTGATAATGGGACTTTGTAGGTTTGTAGGATATAAGCTGTTCACAAAGGAAGGAGTTGTCATGGAGAGGACATGAGAGAAATATAATTGTCTGCAATGCCCAAGCCACACTCACAAACATCAGACTCGACCAGTTTAAATTAAGCAAGGTTGGCGGTCATAGGCTATATTTATTAAAACTACAATAATGTAACTCAGTGTAAAAAAAAGTTGCCATAAAACAACTTTCATGCATGCGCTGTAGAAACTATCGATTATAGAACAAAAAAATGTTTTACGATATTAAAGAATAGGTACATCAAGATTACAAAAAACTTCGCGATACCATATGTCCAACTATTGTAGTTATGTCACTACAACTACTTTTTTACATTTTAAAAGTTGACAGAAATGACGACTAAAATCAGACCATGTTATCCATACCTTTGTATTTAATCCTTATCCAAATAAATAATTTTATATTCAAGACGGTTTTAATACCTGTAGTGTAGACTACTTTTTGAATTATTCAAATCTGACATTCCATTCAAAAGATATTACGAAATTAAAAATATCTATCTAACCAAAAAATGCATTTACTCTACGTTGACGCGCCTCACGTGCCCCGGCTTCGAGCGTGTCGGGTGTAGGTAGTTTTTGGGAAATTGAGCTGAAAAATGTGTGTGAAGTACCTACCCCTGATTAGAGACCTATTTAGAGTTCTGGGTCCAAAGGGTAATAAAAACGGGACCCTATTACTAAGACTCCACTGTCCGTCTGTCTGTCTGTCTGTCACTAGGCAGCAGTATCTCATAAATCGTGCTTGCTAGACAGTTGAAACTTTCACAGATGATGTATTTCTATTGCCGCTATAACAACAAATACTAAAAACAGAACAAAATAAATGTTTAAGGGGGGCTCCCATACAACAAACGTGATTTTTTTTTGCTCGATATTAATAACGGCAACCTACCTATTTATTTGTATAAATTATGTACTTTAAAATAAATAATTAAATTTAATAAAATAAATATTTAAGGTGGGCTCCCCTCCCATACAGCAAATGTAACGTACTACCGGGGCGGGTCGCTAGTTAATAATATTTTTGAATTTCTCCACCAGTCGATTGACGACCGGATGGCCGCGTGGTTAGAGAACCTGACTACGAAGCTTGAGGTCCCGCGGGTTCGATTACCGGCCGGGGCAGAGATTTGTTTGAATAATTCGAATGTTTGTTCTCGGGTCTTGGATGTTTAATATGTATTTAAGTATGTATTTATCTATATAAGTAAGTATGTTTATCCGTTGCCTAGTATCCATAGTACAAGCTTTGCTTAGTTTGGGACTAGGTCTATTGGTGTCAAGTGTCCCATGATATTTATTTATTATTATTATTTATTGAAGTTACTACCAGTGGTGTGGCGCTATATACAACTTGGGCCCGGGCCCCGTGTGCCCTCATGGTAAATTCAATATTGCGCACCGGATTCCCCAATTTTATTAGATGATGTCCGCGATGACAGGCCTAGTAAGAGTTGTGCATGTCGGCGGCCGATCGTAAAATCCGCCAGATCACGAAATTCCTAGGCATATCGTGAAATGGCGCCATTTCTGAGAAACAATACGGCAGATCGATTAGAGCAACGCATTCGACGATATTCCTAGCTCTATACCGGGCACATCGTGATATGCCGAAAAAAGAAAAATTTAGGTACGACGAGCGAAGCGAGCGTGCCGCGGCAGCGGCCGGCGAAGTGCCATATGATATATTTCACGATATGCCTAGGAATTTCATCATGATCTGCCTAAACGTCAGTAGGCAAATCGTTAAACGGTGAGTTTAGAACGATGTGGCGGATGTCCCTAAGCCAATTCATGAAATGGCGCCATTTTACGATATGCCTAATAATTTCGTGATCTGGCGGATTTTACGATAGGCCGCCGACATGCACACTAACTGCGATATGGTGCATTTAAAGAAGTAATGCATGCTTTCCTCACTCTGGGATGGCTAATAAAAAATTAAAAATATTCACTCTACGCCACCTAATAATTATGAAATACCTAGGTACACAAATAAAATTTAATTACAAGGTTCAAGGAGAAACTCGAATAACCAGCGCTGCATTGCTGTTGAAAATGTTATGACTACGACGCGAAAATTTGGTTTTCAAATTTAAATTGCATTGCATTGCACTGACGGTAAGCGGCAACAATAAGAGCACGTGGAGCAAACAACATTTTAAATCAATATTCAAAGGTTTGATAGCTTGCCTCTTTGGCCTTCGATCTGGACAGTTAGCACTCCTTCACAGTAGTTTACTCGCTACTTTTGCCCCACCTACAGTAAGTACTAAGTTCTGGAATGAAGTTCTTTACGTTCGGTGTCGTTCCCGAATAGCATCCTTTATATTCCTCTTTTCTCTTGATAGTCCCCTTGCTCTTTTGTCTAACATCTTCATCTCGGCCTATTTACGTCCCACTGCAGGGCATAGCTTAAGCCTCCTCTCAGAATGAGAGAGCTTAGGCCGTAATTCCCACGCGGGTCCAGGCCCTATACGAGTACTATATACGAAGTGCAAAATTCGAACTTCGTATCTTGCCGTCCCGCTGCCGCCAATATTATTTAATACGAGAGTGAGAGGGACGGTACAATAAGAACTTCGATTTTCGAATTTCGTAGTACCTAACCCCCCAGGGCGGATTGGGAATAGAATTTCTTTACAGGTGTGCACTGGTTGCCTCGTAAATATATCGGTATATTTAGGTAGGTACTCGAAAAACTCAGAGGTAAGGGCATTTCTATCTACCGTGGTACCCTGAGTTTATCTCTCCGATTTCAACAAAATTTGGAAGGTAGACTCACTCCATGATTCCGAGCTGGAATAATGGTGATTTTCCGCCGCCGGCGCCGCCATACAAATTTCAATTCTCGTCTCGGCTCGTCTCGTCTCGCCTCGCCGGTGGAAAACCACCTTAACAGGGTCTCCAGATGTGTCCCCAAAATATTGTAACTAAACGGACACATCCATATACAATATTTTGGGGACGCATCTGGAGACCCTGTTTTTCCAGCTAGGAATCATGGACTGAGTCTACCTTCCAAATTTTGTTGAAATCGGAGAGATTAACTCAGGGTACAACGGTAGATAGAAATGCCCGTTTGGTTTTGAGCCCAGGTTCAAATCCACGGAGGCAATAAGTCAATGCACTAGGCCACCTCGGCTGTTTTTGCCTACATGCTATAAAAAAACCTGCTCAATCCCATCCGACTTATTCTAGTAATATTATAAATACGAAAGTTTGTAAGTCTGTTTGTTTGTTACCTCATCACGTCTAAACTGCTTAACCGATTTAGATGAAATTCGGTATACAGATAGTTTGCGTCCCGCGAAAGGAAAGGCGAATAAACGAATAAACGATAAACGAATTCTACGTCCGGTGTCGCGGGTAGCAGGCTATAGTGAACCTATAAAACTTACTTCGTAAGCGCTGGGATGCGAGCTTTCAGCGATGCTAGTGAAGAGATGGCTGAGCGCGCGAGACATCAGGCCGGTCATGGTGTGCGTCTTGCCGGCGCCGGTGGCTCCGTACGCAAACACGGCGCCGGCGAAGCCCTGGAGAGTGCCGCCCACCAGCGGTGCGCACACCGACTCGTATACTTCCTCCTGAATACAAGACAGATCTTATTAGGCTCTGGAGGGATAATTCTGATAACCAGACATCACAATCTAATACGTCAAAAATTACTGAAGTCGAACTTACGTTGTTATATAGGTCGTAAAAAGGACATATAGGTGGCATATTTCATTATCGGCTGCATTTTAACGACGCAACGTACACAGCGGTGTCGGTGTGGTTGACTTAAACGATCTAGATAGATATCTAGTTGGATATAGGTATGTATGTATCATAGCGTTTTAAAGGCGCGGTAGCTCACATTAACTTAATCAAACATATAAAACCGGCCAAGAGCGTGTCGGACACGCCCAGGATAGGGTTCCGTAGCCATTACGAAAAATCAAATAATATTTTTCTAAGGATTTCGTATTCTATTGTGTACGGAATCTTCCAAGTTTAGGTATATTTTATACCTTAGGCTGCTATTTACTATAAAACTACTAATAATTTTCAAGTAATATTAGCCGCTATAATTTTCCTTGTAAATTTGATATATTTACTACCATTCTGAATTTTTTCAAATTTTTCCACCCAACAGTAGATTTTAGAGGGACGCTCGATTTAAATGAGAATATTTCGCAAACAGATCACTGAATAGAAATTGTCTTAGCAACCCCCTAATGGTTTTAAAAGACCTATCCAACGATACCCCCCACTATATAGGGTTAGTCGAGAAAAAAAAATCACCCCCACTTTACTTCTATGGGAAGTACCCTAAAAATTTGTGTAAGTAGTACTTTTTTTTATTATACCACTGTCGGCGTAACTGATATGTATATTCATGCCATATTACAGCTTTCTAGTACTAACCTAACGGTCACTGAGCTTACCCGCGTACAGACAGACAGACAGACCGACGGACAGACATGGCGAAAGATTGACTACGGAACCCTAAAAATGGGTAATCATTTTCTATAACTCCAAAATACTAAGCTAGACTTGTACATACCTACGAGTATTAGCTTACCTGTGTGCTGTCCTCGCCAAAAACATGATCGTAGACATAGTGTTTGTCGTTCACTCGTCGTTGCCTTAAGACGTCCCGCCGACTATCAGACTCTTCCTCCAGAACTAACATCTGTATACATTAATAATTCAATTTATCAATAATGTTGAATGCTGAATACAATAGTAGATTATTGTCGTGGCCTGGAAGTAGGCAATTGCTGGCTGAGTATGAGTATTAAACGGACGAGCTTGCGAGTCCGTTTAACTAATACGAAGCCAGCAATTGCTATTCCAGCCGAGACTAATATAAAGCTTTTCTCAAAATTGTGAATAATTCTGAAACAGAACAAACTTTTTCTCAAAATATATTATAAAATTTAATTTTATTCCAATATTTTTCTTATGCTTTCCCGCCTTTTTTCATTAAAAATAAACTGCAGGTGTATTTTTTCACCGAAAACTCCACAAGCTATTTCAGACCCAATAGAAAAAGTCCGGAGTTCCAACAAAATATCTGATACCGGCCATTAGACTTGGCTGTTTACGACTTGTGCCAACATTTCCATGGCCTTTTTAACTTAAAAAAAAAAGTGACTGATTGCAGGCGCGCTAATTCATTATTGTCGAGCTAGAGCGCCTGCAATCTTTTTAACTATTTAATTTTTCGCTGACCATAAACTATGCACTTCACCTTCTGATATGTAAAGAATAATGTCAACTTTTACGGACATTTTTGAGAAAATTGTTTTTTAATGTTCCGTGGCCACACCCAAAGTTCCGTGGGGTGTGTCCACTAATGAACGCAATGTTTCAATATGTTGACCAACGCGATCAACCTGCATCCAATGCTAACCGCGACAAATACTGTTTGTGCTTTAATTGAATACTGCGTTTGTGCTTTAATTGAATATTGGCTTCAGTAGAATGGATTGATGTCTGATATTAATTATCATTTTGACATTATGAGACAATATTAAAAAAAACTGCAAAATTAAGTTTTAGTCCAAGATGGTCTCAAGATTCTAAATCTCTATCTCTATGACTTTATATTTTATAATTGACAGCTATATGCAGGAAATCATTATCCTAATATCCTTATAACTCGTATCCCTAGTTTGGAGCGAAAAACGTACATCCATGGACTTAATATTCTAATCTATCCCAATAAAAAATACATCCCTACTCAGAACTCTTTAGTCCCAACTCGTAGCCTAAAAGCTAAATACCTACCTACGAAATGCTTTCCAAATTTTCCAATTTTGTAGCTAGCTACCAAATAGGAACGATTTTCCCGTCTCGTAGCCGGAGAGGAAAACACAATTCCCATTTCGTAGCTATAGCTAGATACCATATCTTGCTTGAAGATGGGACTAAAAAGAAGTTCCTTTCCTTTGTCGATGTCGGTTAAAAAGAGTAATGTTCTACTGAATATCTGACTCCCTGACAGACCACTTATAGCTTCGAACACTATGGCTAGATAAGTATCTACCTACTTGAAATTTGGCAGACATATTTTTGAGGATTGCAGAAGGAAAAGTCGGAATTTTTCGAAACTCCTATGAGATAAAGGCCAGCCTTTTTAGTTTTCCATAGCGGCAAAGTCACGGGATAAAACTAATGTTACATACTTATCGCACTCCTAGATCAAGGACGATCGATTACATTTAGATTTCATTAATTTACTGGAAGGTTTAAATTTAAATGGTGGCATATTTTGAGTTGATTTACTCTTCATTTTAAGTGGATTTACTCTTGATCTAGAAATAGTAAGAATTTTGCGTATGATATAATAGACAGGCGTAAGTAACTGTCACTAGAAGAAGGTTACCTTATCGCTGACCGCGTGAACGATGCGAGGACCTTCATCCACGCGCAGCGGGCGCACGCGCACCGCCACCTGCGGTCAAGGTCGCTGATTATTGGTGGAAAGCTTCAAATATACTTACATTGTATCGTAAACATCACAGAACTAAATCACCTAATAGAAATGTAAAGTCGGATCGGTAGGTACGTATTTATTTATCTACTCGCACAAAAAAATGGCCGTTTCAAAACTTTAACAGAAACAAACAGACTTCGAGGAACTTACATAACAGTTTGTATTTCTTTTACACATTTAAATAGGAATTACCTATAATAATAATAAGTACAAGGTACTCTTTCAATTCCATATAAAAAATATGTAGGACCAACCAACCTAATATTCCAAAACAGTTCATACCTAGTAGCATACACAAAAAAAAAACAATCGAATGAGAACCTCCTCCCTTTTTTCTAGTCAGTCAGGACCTTGTGCAAGGTCCGCCCGGATTGCTACCACCATCTTGCTCGCTAATCCTGCCGTGAAATAGCAGTGCTTGCATTGTTGTGTTTCGGCGTGGAGAGTGAGACAGCCGGTGAAATTACTGGCACTTGAGGTATCCCATCTTAGGCCTTTAGGTTGGCAACGCATCTGCAATCCCCTGGTGTTACAGGTGTCTATGGGCGGTGGTAATCTCTTACCATCAGGTGACCCACTTGCTCGTTTGCCATCCAGTCGAATAAAAAAAAAGTTAAAAAGGATTACTTTTCACTGGTAAGTAAGAACCACCTATAACTTTGTACAATCTATGATAACACAGAAAAACATCAGAAGCAGCATGAATAGCAGAAGAAAAAGTGGCAACATTGGCTCTGGGAAGAACAACATTCTTCTTTTTAGGGTTCCGTAGCCAAAATGGCAAAAACGGAACCCTTATAGTTTCGCCATGTCTGTCTGTCTCTGTCTGCCTGTCTGTCCGTCCGCGGCTTTGCTCAGGGACTATCAATGCTAATATAATAATATATATTCGTAAACTAATAAACTATGCCGACAAAATGGTACAATAAAAAATCAAAAACCATTTTTTTTAGAGTTCCTCCCATAGACGTAAAGTGGGGGAGAGACCTTGTAGTGTGGGATATCGTTGGATAGGTATTTTAAAACCATTAGGGGGTTGCTAAAACAATTTTTTCGATTCAGTGATTTTTTTGTAAAATATTCAACTTTAAAGTGTTTGTTGTAAATTGTTGTGTTTGTTTGTAAATTTCCTTAAAATCGAGAGCCCCCCGCCCCTCCCTCTAAAATCTAAACAAGTGGGTGAAAATATTCGAAAAAAATCAGAAGGTAGTAAACTTACAAGGAAAACTATAACGGTCAAGTTCTCTTGAGAATTATTAGTAGTTTAAAGAGTAAATAGCAGCCTAAGGTATAAAATATACCTAGACTTGGAATATCCCGTACAAAATACGAAATCCTTAGAAAAATATTACTTATTTTTTTCGTAATGGCTACGGAACCCTATTTCGGGTGTGTCCGACACGCTCTTGGCCGGTTTATTTGATCTATATGTAGCACATACCTACTCTAAACATAGGTAGAGTTTTAAAGTAACTTCGCTAACCATCAAAGATAGAACGAAATGTTTTTACCTGACTGCCCGAAGGAGGGTTATATTATGGTCGAGAATGATAGAGAGAGATAGTTGATATTTGTGTGTCTGTTTATAACTCTTTCATGCCGAAATGAGTGGACAGATTTTGTTAAACAAGATAGTAAGTAGCAACTTAATAAGTCTAGTAACTACAGACTGGATGACAATGTTTGATAGAACGAACGCACTGAAACAATTCCTTTGCTCACCCGCGACCTTATGATAGCCAATGCAACAAATGTGTGTTCACGCAGTTCCTCCACCTCTACACTGTAAAAACAGACAAATTACACAAACCCATAGCTATCACTACCACCACACTACAGTAAAGCGTTTCGAACTCAACCAGAGCTCATCTTCAGAGCAACGGTACACAACCGTTCACCATGCGCTACCAGATGTTACATCTGGACACATGTGGAGGTGAAGAAACTGCTTAAACACACATTTGTTGCATAAGCGTAGCTATCATAAGGTCGCGGGTGAGCAAAGTAATTGTTTCAATTCATTGGTATGGAATGGTATGGACCTTCGCAAAGTAACTCCTGATTCAATAGGTAATACGTAAAGTGAGAAACTACAGTATTTAACAGCCATGGAATAATATAATACCTATATTAAACTCTCGTGAAACATAATTTGATTTGAAGATGCTAACACCTAAAGGAGCCAAAAAGATAAGTAAAGTACCGACTACAATAACACATATATAGATAGTTACGTACCTACTCGTACCCACTTACTGGAGTAACTACCTACTGTTATTAGTTTTATGTTGGTAATTCTTATCATACTAAATTGCCTGGAATAGAACGCTACCTACCACACGAAATAGGTAGGTACTTCCCTGGCACACTAAACAATTAAACAACTAGCAAAATCTGCACTTGTAGCACTCTCAAGACTACTTTTACTTACACTTATAAGACACTTGTAGCATGCTTATAAAGCTGGATTTGGGCGCAGATATAGAAGCATTTATTCTTATAATCTTCTTGCAGAATGTTATTAAGACACACACACACACACACACACACACACACACACACACACACACACACACACACACACACACACACTTACCGAAGCGTAATTGCTCCTATATGAATCTGACACAAGTCATTTACAAGCACAAATGCTCTTATTGTTTACCCAAGTATTTTACTAGAGCAATCTTGTATATAACGCACTAGTAATTTACTTGGTTATAAGTTATAACTATGTTTTTAAAAGGTGTCTTCCGCGTAGATTGTTTGTGCTGGTTGGTCCGGTTGTTTTGTGATAAATAAATACTTAATTAAAACGTAAGTACACTATTTATTATTATTGTAGAATTAGCAATATTATTTTAAATAGGTATAGCGTGTAAACTCTTGTGGAAAGTTATTTTTACTGATAATGTATACCATAATTTGGTTAGTTTCACAGCGCTCCCTTCAAATAATGGCTATTCAATATTAGTTGTATATTTTTTTTTCATAAAATCCTTATGAATATGTCGCCATTTTTAAACATGCTCTGCCATAAGTACTTTATAGAACAATTATAAGTAAACTAGTACTTATAACAGATAACTTGCTTCCATTTTTAAACATATTAGGGTTCCTCATGAAGGCTTCTTTCATCTTCTTGTAATTTTGTCAACTGACTTCAAAAAAGGAGGAGGTTCTCAATTCATCCGTATGATTTTTCGTAATACGCGTTATTAATATTATTTGAAACAAAAGAGGCTAGTACTACTTGTACCTACTATTACTTAAACTGTGCTAGTAGGTTTATACTTCGACCCAGATTGCAGTTTCGTAAAATTCATATTAGTTTGCAACTTAAATGTAGAGTTGCCAACTAACTAAACTTTTGTACACTGGCAACCCATCTATGTTTATATTTAATGAAATACTCGTAATATTCATTGAACTATTGAAATCCATTTGCTGTAATGCACTTTTTAAGCATTTAATCAATGCGTTGTGCCAATACTGTCCAGGGTCTGATGTTGTAATATGCATAGTTTCTTTATTGGTATGTAATAAAGTTCTTGCATCCTTAAGCAAAATATCAGGAAATATTTTATTTAAAACGGCAGACAGTTCATTCAGAGCAAGGTGAGGTAGGTATGTTGTATTTAATGGCCCAGTTTTGTACATCTCTACGCAGTTCCAGATTTTTTTCAAAGTCAGTACTTTCTTCTGAATCCGAGTCCTCTTCTTTCAAATGTTGATTTTCTGCACTTTCTGACTGGAACGAGAACGTTTCTGCGGAACCCTCATTTGCTTCTTCTTGTTTTGCACTTGACGCGCTTGACGTACTTGGTGATCCCAATGAAATTATTCCTGAAGAACCTGATTTTGTCAACTCTTCATACTTATTTGTGACTTTTCGTCTGTAGCCACCGCTTCTTTTGAATCGTTTCCAACCGTTTAAATCCATAATTAAGCACTTCGAATCGTCAAGATGATATAGCTAGAATCACAATGGCTGACGTCAACTAACATAGTGGTTGATCTAGTGACTTATACAGTTTTTAGAGTTCCGGGGCCAAATTGCAAAAACGGAATCCTTATAGTTTCGCCATGTCTGTCTGTCTGTCTGTCCGTCTTCGGCTTTGCTCATGGACTATCAATGCTAGAAAGCTGTAATTTTGCACGGATATATATGTAAACTATATTTCATTAAAATCGAGCGCCCCCCCCCCCCCTCTAAAATCTAAACCGGTGGGTGGAAAAATTAAAAAAAAATCAGGATGGTAGTAAGTATATCAAACTTTCAAGGAAAACAAAACTATAACGGCTAAGTTTGCTTGAGAATTATTAGTAGTTTATGAGTAAATAGCAGCCTAAGGTATAAAATATACCCAAACTTGGAAGATTCCGTATAAAATACGAAATCCTTAGAAAAATATTACTTAATTTCTTGTAATGGCTACGGAACCCTATTTTGGGCGTGTCCGACACGCTCTTGGCTGGTTTTTAATGTTATAACGCTCTTATTAAGTATTTTAACACTTATAAGACTCTTGTACATATAAGACTAAAATGTTGCTAACTATAGTGATCTCAGATAGTATGTTATAAGATCTACATAAGATAATCTTGTAGTGAACTATAATATCAAAATAAAAATCGGATGCTCTTGAGTATAATGCTGTTATAAGTAAAATAGTTCAGAGCAAGTTCTTTATAAGAAGGTTATTGGTAAAGACAGACTTATAGTCCTTTCTTATAGGATTACTCTGCTTGTTGGGATTATTTCCAACCGTTAGTTAAGTAGTGTTTTCGAAAGCTCGCTCATATTTATTTGAGCTGCGCTGCGCATGTGGGTACCTACCTAGTTATTCCCGCAGAATTCCACTAATATCATCATTGCGAAAGTTTGTAAATCTGTTTGTTACCTCATCACGTCTAAACTGCTGAACCGATTTCGATGAAAATTCGGTATGCAGATAGTTTGAGTCCTGGGGAAGAACGTAGAATAGTTTTAATCCCGGAAAATCGCATATAAATAAATAAAAAATAAATATCACGGGACAATTCACACCAATTGATTGATTGGTTGATTGATTGATTGATTGATTGATTGATTGATATTTCCCGCGGGATAGCGATAATAGAATTCTACGCGGACGGATTCGCGGGTAACAGTTAATCCAATAAATAGGCCTACTTTCTGATGTCCACCATACGATACTAAATTCTATACTAAACTTAGACTTCGTGTGCCAAGCATTCGTTTATCACTATTCCGCAGAAACTACGCAATTTTCTGGGATTAAATTGTTCGATGTCCTTCCCAGGGCCCGAAACCCCAAAATAAAATTTAAATTGGTTCCGTGGTTTGAACGTTAAGAGATGACAGACAGACGGATACAAGCAAAATTACTCTCGCATTTATTATATTAGTCAGGTAGGAAGGAGGTGCCTAAAGAAGCATATTAGAAACGGAAGTAAGGCTAAGGATGCACAGGTAAACTTTTTTAGTGTGGTAATCTCAGGAACTAGGCCCTAAACGGTTTTTAAAAAATCTTGCACTACCTACCTAGAAAGCTACCAGTGGCATGAAGTGATCTTATTTTTGTTTTGGTAACCCGAAGAATGAGAAGCGTGTGAAATGTCTTCACATGCAACACCGCTTTACTTTACAAGCTTTGCCATACTTACCTACTTATCATCACTGACATCACGTTTAAAAATAGGAAACCCGGTGAGAATCGAGTTGCTACGACGCCACGCCACTGAAAGCTGTAATATTCTAATTTCTACACCAACTTTCATCCCGAGTGTATAAAGTTTTCGCGAGACTCAAGACGAAGTTGCGAGCGATAGCTAGGTAGTGTAATTAAACAGTTATTTAAACAGTAGAAAATTAATACTGTAAATACATCTGTTGAAATATTCCTTGCAAGAGGCACTAGCTGGAACTGTAAAAAACCGGCCAAGAGCGTGTCGGACACGCCCAAAATAGGGTTCCGTAGCCATTACGAAAAAAATAAGTAATATTTTTCTAAGGATTTCGTATTTTATACGGAATCTTCCAAGTTTAGGTATATTTTATACTTTAGGCTGCTATTTACTCTTAAACTACTAATAATTCTCAAGCAAACTTAGCCGTTATAGTTTTCCTTGAAAGTTTGATATATATATATTCTTTTTTGTATTTAACGTAGTGGCACCAATGATCGACACTTTAAGGAGATAGTGGGCTTCTTTATAAAATTAAAGGTCATTTAGTCATCTTTAAACCAAAAGTAACGATTGAGTATGGTAAGGTATATTCTTGAGATAAGAATAGAATGTATTATTTTTATTAACTATACACGGACTAGAAAAAAAACCCAAAAAAGGAAAAAGTGTATAAATCTCCAATCGTCGACACCGAATCTCCAGTAATCAACACCCAGTCATCAACAGTTACCAGTAACCGACACCCAGTTATCGACTATTACCTATAATGTGTATCTGCCAAATCACCACCTCCTTATTGGGTAATTAAAATTAAATTAACTGTTTAATAAGTATTAATTTATTGTCCACAGTACAATGTCCATATTTTTCGGTTCATCAGTTAGGTACAACAACATCGTTCGTTTGAGCAGTGGTTACATCATTTGACAGATACCTCGCCTGTTCCAATGTGTCTGACGTTGTAGGAGCATCCGCCGAACTTGAATGAGGCAACGCGTCTTCGGATTTGTTTTTGGCCGAAATCAAATATAATCTAGTCTTCATCAGGGATTTCGCTTTCCAGTCTGTTTCTATTTTCAAAGTATAATTTATTGAATTGATGTAACTTTTGAGCTGAGAACACGTTTACGATTTCACGTTCTAAATACTTCATAAATTATTTCTGCATTGAATTGGTTTTAGATATTTTAGACATATAGATGTAATCAGGACCAAATGGAACCAACCCACCGGTTTAGATTTTAGAGGCGGGGGGACGCTCGATTTTAATGAAAATTTGCACTTTAATGTTAAATATTTTGCCAAAAATCACTGAATCGAACCTATTCAACGATACCCCACACTACAAGGTTGGATGAGAAAAAAAAATCACCCACACTTTACGTCTATGGGAGGTATAGGTACTAAACAATTTTTTTTTTGAAATTTTTATTGTACCATTTTGTCGGCATAGTTTACATACATACATATTCGTGCATAATTACAGCTTTCTAGCATTGATAGTCCCTGAGCAAAGCCGCAGACGGACGGACAGACAGACAGACATGGTGAAACTATAAGGGTTGCGTTTTTGCGTTTTTTTGGTTTATTTTTGTTATAAGGGTTTTGTTTTGCGTTTTTTTGCAGGTGGTAGGACCTTGTGCAAGGTCCGCTCGGATTGCTACCACCATCTTGCTAGCTAATCCTACCGTGAAGCAGCAGTGCTTGCACTGTTGTGTTTCGGCGTGGAGAGTAAGACAGCCGGTGTAATTACGGGCACGTGCGTGAGGTATTCCATCTTAGGCCTCTAGGTTGACATCGCGTCTGCAATACCCCTGGTGTTGCAGATGTTTATGGGCGGTGGTGATCTCTTACCATCAGGAGGCCCACTTGCTCGTTTGCCATCCAGTCGAATAAAAAAAAAATTTGGCTCCGGAACCCCAGAAAGTGTGCATACTTAACTAATTAACCTAACTTAAAGTTCAGATAGCGTACCTACTTAGTCTATTCTTTCTTATAAATTTAGAATTTAATAGAAAATACGGCAGGTCTCGTTAGCTTGTTTATATATATCCAGTCATTACGTTACGATAATACCTACCATCAACTTCTCCTCGGTGACCGTGGGCACCCCACCATGGTGCTTATCCGGCGTGGTCAGATTGCTTTGAGTCATAGCATTGCCTTTGATCCTGTACTCTACGAGTAGCTTTACCAGACACACTCACCGCCCTACTGCTCAAACTGTTCACAAACACTCAAAAATAACGAATTCACCCACTTAAAAAAATGTTTTATAAAGACACCGGGTAATCAATCATTTTTCAAGCCTAACGAATTACGTGCCATATATAACGAATGATGTGGGAAATGCGTCAAACTTTCCGACATGGTAATTGCAGGTACGCGGTATTCAGCCGTACTACCTCACGTGGACTGAGCAGTGTTCAAAATATTATACCCTTCACTCGGGGCGGTCGCTGGGGCAACAGCTAATCACCACAAATAAAACTTTCATGCGCTATTACATGTATACGTCTGTATTAATTGCTCCTCGAGGACTCTTAGCCTAGCTACAGTGCCGGTTTTAGCACTTCCAGCGCCCTGGGCGAGATTTCCTCGGCGCTCCAAACTTTTGGGAATTTTCTAGAAGGTACAGGCTTAATTCAGGCGCCCTGGGCGGTCGCCCCACCGCGCCCTACCCTAAAGCCGCTACCGCCCAGCTACAGCCGCTGCTCAGCATCCCTGACCGTATATCACATTGCTTAGGTATGGCATACATAGTTCGATATGCGCGTCATTTTCAAATAACTAATATAATTTTCTATATGACAAGTTAACGAGAAAGGAGGGGCGTTATTGAAGTTTTAAAGTGGTTTATATTTACTTAATACAGTATTTGCATTTCCTATGAGTTCTGTTATGATGCTGCTTGCGCGTTCTAAAAACTGAAGAATTGATAGATTATATACTATAAAGAAGGGATTAAATGAAACAAAATATTATTCAATGAACATTTTTATTTGGAAATTTGTCCAAGTAAGGTTTTGCCAAAAATACTTTTACAAATTGTAGTAGATCTAAACTTAAGATTTGAAAATAGTTACCTAAATACATAACTGTGTTGGTAACAAGTATTTGCATTACAGGATGACAGATACATATTATGATTTTAGAACTATTCTGCTAGAAGTTTTAAGAAGAATAACAATCCCTCCAAATCAATACACAAAATTCAAACTTCATATTGATTCCAAGGCAACAGCAATTTGATAAAACTATATTCTAATTTGTGTAAATAAAGGCCTCAACAACAATCAAATTAGGCAATGCCATGACAAATTTTTGTAGTATATATAAAATAATTGGAATGTCAACTAACAAAAAAGTCGTGAAAAATCACACTGTGCCAGGGGCAAATAGTTTGACACCCCTATCAAATAATTTGAAGAGGTATCTAGAGGGTTTCATATCCATAGTGTACATGTGATCTAGAGCTAATTTTTGTCCAGGATGCTTGATTGTCAAATGTCCTGACACATCAGCACTCAAGCCTGAAGATAGATTCCCAACTTCCAGGATTGTGTGGGCTGTATGGCACAGAAGATTTGTCATCACATGGGTCACATCAACATCACTTGCCAAGTTACAGTGAAACAAAACAAATGAGTTGGGGTCACGCCTACCCAACTTAATAATGTTATTGCAAAACTTATTGACATCTCTTAGACTGTGCTGCATATCAAACAAGTGAGAAACACCATCAAAAATAATATTAACTACTGCATTATTTGCTTTAATTAAATTCATATTTTCATTTAGACTACAAAATATGTTTTGCAGAGAATCAGTTTCATTTGCCAACAAAAGATTAACGAGTACTTCATCTAATTTAAAGATTTTAATAAGGCCTGAGTCTATATATTTTTCCAAATTGTAATTCATCTTGAGTCCCACATTCTGGTAATGAAGAAGGGAATTGTGAGTTGTTATTAATAGCACAGCTTGTTTGTTTTTTATGCAGTGACCAAGGATGCAGCTAGTGATAAATGAACTATCACATCCATTGATCTCCTTAGCAACAATAACTCTGTTGCTTGTTATAGCTTTATCCAGCTGAAGACTTGATATTATATCGGATGACATCCTGCGAAATAACAATGAGATTAATCATAACAAAATTTAAACGATTTTGCATAGAATTATGTAACATAAATACAACAAGACTGACAGTGATTACGATCGACGATAAGCGCCGCGCGACGCAACCGGTACTTATTAATTTCAGTTGTAACGTAACTCACGCCTCGCGGTCTAGTGTACAACAGTAATAAATTTAAATATTTATAGTATAATAAGTGGTTCCAATTGCTTTCATAAATAAAACGATGACGCTAAATTCAATCCGCGAAATAAAAGATATTAATCACTGTTCTTTCAAATAAATTGCTGTTTTATTTGAAAAGACAGTGATATTTGAAGCATATTTAATTTGAAATTGTATTGGATAGCATACATTTCTAATAAATTTACCTATTCGCAGTTTGGTTTTCGTCAACATCATATTTTCTTTCATAGTTTAAACTTATTGAGTGTGTGTTGTTTTGTTCCATTGTATTTGATCTAATAGAAATTCAATAATAATCTGAGCTAAATACGGCAGGTGATATATATTAGCTGAACTTCTCATAAGAAACGAAAGTAAAAAATGTAAGTACTTACCTGCTGTATGATGAAAGAAATTGATTTAATTAAAAGTAACCACACAGAACTTAGAAACTTAGAAAATAGACTTAGAAAATGGAGATTTAATTCTTTCGCATGTTGTCCTTGGCTATTATACACATAAATCATATAATGCTTTTGCTTTTAGTCAGTAAAATCAATTTTGAGGTTAGCAATAATGTTTGTTCAAATCCCAGTCTCACGATAACGTCTTTTTATCTCAAGTTAACCGTGACCTTACTCGTAACTTTCAAGGTGAATGTACATGAAATATGAATTATAAAACTTCATCACACAAATATTAGCACATTTTTAGTTTTGTCTATTACTAATAATAATAAATCCAAATATTTAAAATTAAATAGAATTGTTCAAATATAAACTGTTTTTGAACAATCTCTGTTGTGATGACAGTGACATTGACAGCACTTCTGATCATATGAGAGTACGTTTAGAACATGGTTTTAAAAATAAAAATAAAAGATGAGAGTCACGACTCGAAAGTCACGTTTTGCTAAGGGCTAAGAAGTAAGGTATCTGTTTTTTTTTATACAGTTTACTTCAGTTGATAGTAAATAGATGATAATAGCTATCGATAAATTACATCTAAAACTGAACTGAATTGTATCATGGTTTATATTTACCTGGTTTCGGAACAACTCCCAGAGAACAGCTGCTTTGTGTCAACTTTAGTGTCAACCAACGTCATTTGTCGTTTACTTGACGCAGCGCAGTCGACCGACATTCGACTTGCCTTGCACACGACCGACTTGATAACACGTTGTCTGTAGGTACACTGTAGAATCCGTGCCGTATTATATTGTAAGCCCATGAAAGCTTCCGATTAATGAACCAAATCTCTAATTTTGATTCAGCTTACAAATTAAATTACAATCATGAAATATCTCAGTGTATATTTAAATTTGAATAATGTAATGTTGTCACCAAATCGATATAATTTTTTTTTAATGGAATACTGGTTTAAAATCATATTAACATAAATCTCAGAAGCCTCACAATGTTGGAGTAAGTTTCTTTAGTATCTACTAATACTATGCACATGCGCGTTAAAATACGTATTTAGATAGTGGTAAAGTAGGTAATTTAGACAATTTAACTTTAGAATATTTTTGTTGCCTTTAATTGGATCGCCTGAAATTTCAGTGGTATGGCGGTGCAACCTGTCCTTTTATCAAAATGGTATTTCGGAGGCCTGGCTTCAGCCGGAGCCGCCAGCATCACTCACCCACTGGACCTGCTGAAGGTCCAAATGCAAACACAAAAAGGAAAAGGCGATTCACTGTTTAAATTAACTGCACATATTTTAAAAAAGCAAGGTAATATTTTTAAATATTTAATTACTAAGTAGTTTAATTCTCGTAAAAAGCAATCAACAGATATTGAAATTTAATCCCTAGTAAAACTTTATCATTACAATAACCATGTTAATAACTAGTAATTCACCACATAGGACTTTATTGACAATTATTATAGTTTTACAATGTAACAATCCCATAACCAGATGAATAAATAAGTCACTGGTACAGTCACCTCACACCTGTATCTGTATCTGCCACAGCAGTGTGCAAAAAAATCTAACTTGTCCTACCGGCCCTTGAAACAGAGTTGAATCAGATTTTTATGCATGCTTTGGTGTGTCACACATTGGTGTTGGTGACCCTACAACATTTACAAGCGTTGAAGTTCACAAATATCTATGGCCCATTTCACAAACCTACAAGTTACAATTTACAAGCAGTAGTCTCTTCAATGCATACTGTTAAACAAAGACTACCACTTTTAAATTGTAACTTATATCTTTCTAAAATAGTGCACTAATCTTAATTCAACAGTTAACAAGAGCAATTTTAATTTACAGGCATTATGGGCCTCTATGTGGGCATATCTGCATCCCTCACACGTCAGCTCAGTTACTCCACTGCTAGATTTGGGATTTATGAGGTTGCTAAGCAGCACTTCACTCCCAAAGATGTGAGTTCTTACCTTTTTTAATATAAGATTTGTAGACAGCATAGTACAGTCAATGTCATAAATAAGTGATCATTTATGTTCCTGTCCTTGTTGCTTTCAGTTGTTACACAATTTCATATGGCTTTTCAAACATGATGTTAAAGTGACGAGGTACAAAAGTGATCACTTATTTATGACGTTGACTGTACTAAAAAAGGTGGAAAACAATGGTCATTAGCAAGTTCAGTGACCATGACCAAACTGAAGATTACTGTAAAATTAACTGTAATTTGAAAGGTTTGCCATTGAGTGTCTTCAAAAGTGCTAAAAATGTTAAGTGTAGCTAGGAGTAAGGGTGGATCCAGCTTCATTGCCAGGAGGAGGAGGGGGGGGGGTGTCACATAGTCAAAAGACTGGACCCAAAGTATGGAAAATGTGGTTTTAGTTAAATATCCTGAGATTTTGATATGTTATAGATTTCAAAGTCCTGATCAAAAGTCTCTAAGGGTGCTGCCTCTGTTTCCGGGACCCTTTCAGAGTTTACTTTAGTTTTTTAGACACTTTTGTGCAGGAATTTGAAATCTATAACATATCAAAATCTCAGGATATTTAACTGAAACCACATTTTCCATACTTTAGGTCCGGGGACCTTTTAGTTATTTTTTCGTAAATAAAACATTGAGACTTCATTGTAAAAATAACTTTAATCAAATAATAAAAAAATCTCTTCTTTTGTCACAGAAAGATATTATCGTTATTAAAAACAATGAGAATCTATTATTGCAAGACCCAACCCAGGGCTCACAGGGGGCCCTCATGACCCCCCAGGATCCACCCTTGGCAGGAAGTCACGCTAAAAAAAAAATTGGAATGAAAATAAGTACTATTGCAATTCTTACTCCATTGCCAAAATATGAAACCAATAAGATTTTAATATTTGTAACATAGGTGGCTAATAAACACTTCATGCATGTTTCAGGGCAGTCCACTACCATTCTACATGTCTGCATTCCTGGCAGGCCTTGGTGGGTTTGCTGGTGGCCTTGTTGGCAACCCGTCAGATTTAGTCAATGTAAGAATGCAAAATGACATAAAACTCCCTTCTGAACACAAAAGGAAGTAAGTGAATATTTGGCACTCTCAACCACTTTCAGTTTCCTGGTGTTGCAAAATTAACCACTGTACGGATCTTTATGGAATTAAGCACAAACATAGTATATACCTATATTGAGATGGGAAAAAAAAAGACTGCTATTTGACATGGAAATTTTATGGATTGATTTGGATGGATTTTATGGATAGTTACTGTGGGATAGCCATAGCTGAATTCTTTGCATCTTTAAGTCTGTGTAATTTTAACAAATGTATATTTTTTTTTTCAGTTACAAAAATGTATTCCATGGGATGTATTCAGTGGCAACGAAGGAAGGTATTATGCAACTTTGGGCTGGTGCCTCTATGAACTGCAGTCGAGCAGCGCTCATGACCATCGGTCAGCTTTCCTTCTACGACCAAATTAAAGCCTTATTGCTTAGCACACCATACTTCGGAGATAATGTGGTGACGCATGTGACTTCTAGTCTTTCAGCGGTAAGTATTGTGATATAATTTAATTTTATTAAAAACCGTATTTTTCATGGATATTTTCTGTATTTTGGTAAGATTTCCATCTTCAATCATCTGCTCTCTTAATTTCGTGAGAGCAAAAGCTAAAAGGAAATGGTGATTAATGTGTAGGCAAATGTGAGGATCGCATTCCACTACATTGATGGACAACGGTCCTCAATTTTTACATTACCTAGTTAAAAAATATTTTAAAACAGATTCAATTGACTCATTTTGTGATTGATTTGATTACGTAGATAAGATTTAATACCTACTGAAATCTTAAATAAGTATGAGGTCATATTAATTCATATTGTTTTGTTGCATTGCAGGGAGCTATTGCGACAACATTGACTCAACCAGTCGATGTGCTTAAGACGAGGGCAATGAACGCCAAGCGTGAAGAAGTGAAGAGTGTGTTTAAACTCATTCTTAGTACGGCTAAGGAGGGGCCAACTGCATTCTACAAAGGATACATTCCAGCGTTCGCAAGGCTCGCTCCTCACACTATTCTTACTTTCGTGTTCCTAGAACAGTTAAGGATAAACTTTGGGTATGTCAAGGCCTAGAATTGAATACTTACATGGACCGAGACCAATTTCAAAAGCATTCATAAAATGATACCTACTTTAAAAATTGTTCACCACGGGGTATTGACCGTATCTTGGATTAAGTAGTGAATGTTACAAACTAGACAATTTGTGATCATAAATAATGTATGTATAGATCTTTTTAGGAGAATTTAGACCAGTCAAGTTAAAAGGCATTACTCTAAGGAAGGAAAAGTTACCGGAAGTAAAATGTTATAGTTTGACAGTTTTTGACATATTTTTTAACAATTTTAACATCAAATAATTAGTTGACATACTCTAGTCTTCCTGCTGTAAATAGCAGCAATCAACAGATAAAAACATGTCCAAAACAGTTAACTAACGATCTGTCACAATTTGAGGTATGTTAAGGTATTTATTTTGTTAAAATTATTTCTCGTTTTTGACCATTATCTATTATTTGTTTTGTAAATCTTTACACATTGTTGTTTCTGCATTTTAAAGGAACCTATAGATAAATAAGAAAATATTTTTTGATGTCTCAATTTGTTAACGTATGGTTTGATGACCACACATATTCCATAATTTATATAATATGTTATTTTAATTATTTACCATACTGTAAGTACATTTAAATTGAAGTTATACTTAACATGGCCAAATCAAATGTACCTAATGATAGTCTGCAGTTTTGCTATCGTGATATCTATGCCGTTTACATTATCATTATTATTAAGTAGAAAAAATACTGTGTGTGGTAAAGAAGTGGCAGGAAGAAGCCCCTCAAATGATTCCATTACGATCTGTAAGGGTTTGAAATGTTTATTTTTGATATGTTTACTTGCGCCTGAACATTCCTGTGAAACTAGGCGAATACTTATTTATAATGGCCTCGTATTAATTGGTGGTTGTTGTTGGATTAAGCGGTGCTGGCGTAACGTAACTAATCGGATGCGCGCCATCAAACATAATTGAACTAATTTCGGAGTGTCCTACTCCTATAGCTGGATGTCGCGCGAACAAATTTTGCATGAATCCTTTTTACTACATCGTGCAACGGTATAGTTGCACATGCCATCTTTGTAGTCCTTACAGGCGCATCCATTTTAAAATGTTACGTCATAATGGCAACCTATAAATATTTCCTGAAGCAAATACGGCATTGCCGTTAAAAACTAGTGCGATAAAAGGAAACGGGTACAGTTGTCATGGCGTGTTACCATCACCTCGTATAATCGCACAACGGTTTACTAATTATTACAAGATAGTGACAATACGGCAGTATTCTCATCGCGCGATGAAATAATAAGTACTACTGCGCTAACCAGGATGAGGCTGCCAAGGCTAATGCACACGCGTTAAATGTGACGGTCCGCATAGTCTTAGACCTTGTCCGCACTGCGAATTTTTTCCGCGCGGTTTTTTCACGCAATTCTGTAACACATTGAATCTTATACGAGTATCCGCACTGGCGGAAAAGAAATCGCAAAAAAATTGTATGTAAAGAGCGTAATATAATTCGCGCGGAAAAAATTCGCAGTGCGGACTACAGGGCCTTATTCTAATAAATAAGCGGATTTGTTCATTTTAAAAGCTTTATTTTGAACAATACTGCCGATAATAGTAGGTAACTTAGTAGGTACTTACTGTACTCGAAACGATGAAATTGCATGGTGGTTTAAAACAAATTGACACTTAGTGGCGCTGCTATCAAACGTTTCATCTACTCTGTAGTTTCCATCATTAGGCAGTTGGTATTTAACATGGTTCAATTACATTGATCGGGCCTGCACTTCTGTCTCTCAGATTGATTCAGCCATCGGACGATTCTCATAGTAGTACCTACCATAAAAACGTTGCACTTGACAGTTTTAGGGCTATTTCGTATGATTATTTTAGCAGTATCAGAGGTCTGGCCTTGTGTAATTGAGCCATCAAACATCTTAGCTTTGCGTTGTGGTTGTGAAGCAGGTTAGACCAAGTTCAGTGTCATCAAATGTTTTACGTTGGCATCCTTACGTGTCCTTACTTATAGCAAGTGAGGGGTTCCATATTAATTGTTAAAAATAGAACAAACAAGACGTAATTAAATTTCTTCGACATAGCATTCCTAGTTTTGTGTAATGTATGATTTTCGAATTTTTGACTTGTCTATTTTTTTATCAATCTTTAGCACGATTTTAGTGTTCTTTTTAAACATTTAATTTGTTAAGTTTCATTTACTTTTTTAAGAAATCGTTCTTCGTATCCAAAGGTACATAATGTTCATAGCGAATTACTGACTATTAGTGAAAACTTATTTAATGAATGTTGAAATATATATAACTTAGTTGAAGAGATGTGCTTATTGTTTTTTTTTTGGGAACCTAAGATACCTTACCTTAGGGGGCGAAAACGAGAGGTAAAATAAAACAACTGCATAAAAGACAGATCACATTAAAATGAGACTCAATACATATTATAATTTGATTTGATGACAATTTAACAACATCGAAACAGTTAAGGCAACTACAAGTCATTTTTCATTACTAATTAATAAAACATCCACCCTGTCCATTTGGATATTTTGGATTCAAGATTAAATACAATATTTCAACAGGCAATGACTTCTCGTCTTCTATATAATCATGTTACTGCCTGAAGTATTTTCATTAGGTCCATTATCTACTAAAATTTAAGACTTAAGTACAACTTGTCATTAAATAATTATCCATAAAGTTACTTGTGCATCACACTTTTATACTGGGTGCTACCTTAAGAACTAAGATGGACGTTCGCGGGTCCCTTTTCCGAATTTAATTATACGCTCAAAAAGGTAACCCTAATCGACAGGCAACCGTCAAACAACCGACGATCTGAAGTCAAATATTTATATTAACATTATTTAAAATTGGTGTTAGATTATGTATAATTGTATAATGTTTTAAAATTCAGTTTACTCGTAACCAAGGCCGCTGTAACGCGACCGAAACGTCGAGTTAATTTTAAAAATATATTTTTGATATAGAATTGGAAAAAAAACCTAAAAATCAAAGCGCATTTTCGTAAAGTACAGATTTGGTAATGGCATTGTCGCAGTGCCTAGTAAAGCGTTTCCCAAACTTTATTATGCCCTGGCCCGGTTATTTTAATTAATGTTTCCCAATAATGACCCACCACAAGTTTTCTTATCCACTTGGAAAATAAAAATAACATTTCAATGTCCACATAATGTTGATAATTAGACATGAGAGATCTAGCTTACCAATGACTGATGGTAAACAACGAGACAACGCTGCGACCCGATGTTTTATTTTCGTAGCCCAGTACCGGGTCACGACTATTTGGAAAACGCCGATCTAGTATGTCAGAGGATTCAGAGACGACTTTGAAAAGTGACATCTAGCGGTGGTGCCGCGAACCGTTAACAAAAGTCTTCAAACACGCCGGGGCTAGTCGGTTCTAGCACGCAGCATGCGGCACTGCCCCGCATGCTCGATCGTAATAGTAGCTGGGCCTTGCATCCACGGCTCGCCGTCGACTTGCATCGCGCACGAACCGTTCAGTTCAATCTGGAATTTACAAGACAATACTATGTAGTTGTATAGTGTATACTGAGTAAATAAGTTTTTGTTATAAAATCATTTTAAAACCAAGCTTTTTTGCTGACCGTTACTGCAGTTTCATCCAACCTACATTATGTATACCAAATTGAAAGTCAACAACTGACCAAAATTAACTCTCAAGTTTTTTTGATAAAAAAATATCTAAGCGTTTTTGTTGACTGTACTTTCATTGTCATCATTATCAAGCTTCTGGAATAACGTTTCTAATCAATTCTGTGCACCAGAGGGACTTAACTTAGGTTTTTACATATAAGTAGGATGATTTAGTGACGCCAAATAGCAGATACAAGTTGGACACTTACCTTTAATTTTGACGCTTGTGCAAACCGATATGGTTCTGCCAATCCGCACTGCAATCGCGCTATATGGAATGACGACGATATCCCAGCGACCTGTCGAAATTCAGTCAGCAATCATTTACAAAAGTGGGCATGAAATATCAAACCAAGCAAAGCAAACAAGGTATTTTACTTCAAAGTTACCTCGAGTTTTCCATCTTCTATGCTTTGTTCTTCCACGTCACCATCGTTTCCCATATCTGAAAAAACTTTTTATGTGAACCCTTTCAAAGAAAACATCTGGTCCACTTATTTTGAAGGATGTACTGTAGTGGAAAATCTTTAAAAGAAACTAAGGAATAGTTTCGTGTAAGGCCAACCTTTGCTTGTCTGGTTAAGGTATGTATACCTATAAGGTGATCAATCCAAATGGGTCAGTAGGGAGAAGTCAGAAACTATGGGAGATAGCGAAATCTGTTCTTAGGAACCATGGCTTCGATTTTACATGTAATAAAAAAGACAATTTTTTTTGTTTTAACTCTCATACATAACCGGGAATGTTCAAAATCTCTGTAAAGTATTACACTTTTGTATACTTTACAGAGATTAAAAAGAGAAGAGAGATTAAAAGATAGAGTATGAAAATACTTTACAGAGATTTTGACCAGGTTCGATAAATTAAAATAAAAGCTTGTAAAATGTGTTTTTCATTTATTATTCACACTACACTATCAACGATAACAACGAAAAAAGTGCAGAATTTATAACATATTTTACAGAGATTTTGACCAGGTTCGATTCCTGGTTATGTATGAGTTAAAACAAAAAAAAATGCATATTTTATTAAATCTAAAATCGAAGCCATGGTTCCTTAGAACAGATTTCGCTACCTCTCATAGTTTCTGACTTCTCCCTACTGACCAATTTGGATTGATCACCTTGTATAAATCTAAGGCATTTCAAGTACTTACCGGTTCCTGTGTCGTACGGAAATCTAAGAATAATGTCCATGGAATACAACACCCTTGGTGGTGATGGTGGTGGTGATTGAGACATTTAGTTGACATATTATTATTAGTTTCGTAACACACTGGCAACGGCGGTTGAAACGCTCCAAAGCCCCACCCAAGTGCATGTTCAGAAGGGCTGCACTTATTATTAGGCTAATAAAAAAAAAAAAAAATTCACACCTCTCCTTCAGAAAAGTAACTTTTACTCCCTGACGAGAGGGAGCAAAGTGCAACTTTTCTCTTCAAGGCTTTTCTAAGTGTTTTATTGCAAATGCCATTTTTTGAAGTTGATAATTGTAAAGCCACGCCATTTTCTATGCTGGTTGTTCTTTAATAATATTAAGAATTATTTTTTTCAAGATTATTAATGCTCAGTGTGAAAAGTTGTATGAGCCACTCGGGAGCAAAATTATTTTCATCTTGGGCGCTAACACTTGAATCCCTCATTACGCTTAGGATTCTACTTAAGAATCCCTTGCTACGCTCAGGATTCTATTGTAGAATCCTTCGCTACATTCTGGATTCAATTTACGCCCTCGCCGTAAATACACCATTTTGCTCCCTTGTGACACAAATAACTATTTATTATGAAATTGTTTTAAAAAATGTACAGAAAAGTGCAAATGTTTGAGACGGATCCTTACATGGGCAATAAGATCTCGTTTTCTTCATAAATACATTTGTCCGAAGTGCGCCGGACAGCCACACAGCTACACAAAGAAAAAAATTGTATCGCCAATATCGAGATACTCACTCCAGAGCTGCACGCCGGCGCCCCAGGAGGGTATGTTGAGCGCCACGAGCGCCTGCAACGGCGGCAGTGTGAGCGGCGCGTCGTCGACCCTCACCCGCAGCCGCCGCTCCAGGCCGCCGCAGCCGCCGTCGTCCCACGCTCGGCCCGCGCCCAGAAACACGTACGCCATCTGATTCAACCGCACCATTGTTTGTTTCAGTCCTAGATTTGTCAATAGGCCCTATATCCTGCAGCCTAGAGGCGGCAGCCTCCTAGGGGCGGCAAATTTAAGAGAAATTCATTCGTTTATTTAACTTTACTGCCTTCCTTACTATAAATGCAAAATTATTATTTTAGAAAGGTATGTACATGGGTCGGCGGAAATAAAGTGGCCTATACACTCATTAAAAAAAACCTGCACTGGTTTGTTCAGTTAGCTTTAAAAAGACTGACTGTTTTTGGAGGTCGTTTTGCCAATATCTGTTGAAAGTCAGTTGAACATTTCGGTCTTTCGGGTATAACAGGGCCCCAAACGATAAGAAAATGGACTAGAATGACTAGATTAGTAGAGACCTTATTGTATAAAGCACTTGAAATTACAATCGTTTTCACCACTTCTTTCTGTTATATACCTACGGTAAAAGACGACGGTAGAAAGAGATGGTGAATAAAGCCCCAGGAGTTGGCAACCTTTATAAACAAAATGAGGTAGAGATAGACCCTATTTATTTAGTAGTTCCTAATCTTTTTAGCATTTACCTCTAACATTTGTAGTGGTTGTCATTTGTCCCTATAAAACAAGTGCAACCCAACTCTTTGGTCGCATCCCACTACGTCTGATGACATCTTGTTCGTTATCATGATTTAGAACAAATTAATTAAAGAAACGCCGCTTAAGTCCAGCATCAGCATCTGTTGGCCCGCATGCTCGTTTGCCCCCTCTTATATAAAAAAGCCGCTGATTGGTTTCAAATTATGAATAGAACTTTATCCTCGCATCTCGATCCCAATCATGACTGTATAGCTTATTCTCTCAGTAGATAGGTATAGCCAGTCGTTCCATACAATCAATAGAATATACTTCCCCACCGCCGTCGATCACCCATAGTAGTGAACTTTTGTGATTCAATTCTCTTAAAAAAACTTTTCTTCTCTTAAAAGTTATCACCCGTTTGTTAATGTAATGACGTATTATAGTGTTCAATAAAGTGTGATTCATTTGCTGTTTTTCCATTAGCCGGCCCGGCACCGGCATGGCCGTGCACCGGCACCGGAGCCAGGGCTTCGTTTTTCCACTGCGCTGGTGTCGATGCCCGTTTACGCCCGGTAGTGGTACAGTACTAAGGCCTACTCTGAAGTCCGAAAATCGAAGTTCGTATCGTACCGTCCCTCTCGCTCTCGTATTAAAAAGTACAAGTGTCAGAGGGAACGCACGACACAAACTTCGAGTTTCGAGTTTGGTATGTAGCCGACACGGACTTCAGCACAGTTCATATACAACCTGCTCATATTTCATATACCTACAACAGTTTTTCCGGGCCGGCACCGAGTGGGAAGCTTGCTACCCCGGCAACGGCAGCGGCGCCGGCGGGACTCAACGCCTGGCCGGCGTCAGCGCCGGTAAGTGAAAAAGCGAGCCATACATTTTCATACATTTCTGCTTCCCCGGCACCGGCACGGCGCGCGCCGACATCGGTGCTGGTGCCAGGCGCAAATGGAAAGCCCCCATTATGTTGTAGTGTATCGTTATCTGTGGCATCACTGACATAGTTGAGCGTCCGGCTGGCGTATCTGTAGAGGAACATGGAACGCGCGCGGTGGAAGTCGAGGGCGACTTGCGCGTCCACGCCCACGCTCGCGTAGTTGTGCGCGAACACGACGCGCTCGCGCCGCCGCGCCAGCCGCCCGCGCGTGCCCCGGATGGTCACCTTCCACCTGCCACACATCATCATCATCGTCATCGCCCACTGTTATATGCTGCTGCTGCTAATGACGACCGGATAGCTCAGTAAAGAGAACCTGACTACGAAACTTGAGGTCCCGGGTTCGATCCCCGGTCGGGGCAGATATTTATCTATCAAGGTTAAAAAGTTCAACACTCCCTATTTTAGAAAAAAAATGATAATTTTCATTAAGCATTATCAATCAGGTTGCTTAATTGTCAAGTTCATCGCTGCCTCGTTCTAAGGCCGCGTTTCCACCAGAGATGTGCGAGGATGTGTTCCAAGGAATGTGTTTTTCACGCTTCATTTACATATCCTCGCACAGTACCGCTCTGCTGCCTAAATGAAGTGTTTCTATTGGTTCATGAAAAACACATTCCTCGCAGCACATTCTCTCATCTCTGGTCGAAACTCAGCCTCGGTCAAAATTGCTTACGCGATTGTGGGTAGGTACGACTATGCTGTTGCCGTGCCTACTACCTACGATTGGGCGTAACACGTACCTACGTATGTAACTACTTATTTCCGTAAGAGCAGTGGGTCTTAGAAAGAAATCGTGACTACACAATATCCGGGAATAGACGGGAAAGAGCGCCGCAGAGCTTTTTTAATGCTAGGGCCACACACATCGCGTTAACGCGAACATTCGCTTTATCGCGATCTGTGTAGCCGAATATTCACGAATACTTCGGCACTTCGGGCGAAGCCGCAGACGCTTCGCCCCACTGTCGGTAAACTCGATATTTCTTTGTTTGCAATGTGGCCATGCACAATGCCGTAGGCTGAAGACGAAGTTTTATCGCCATGTGTGTCCCTACCATAACAGAAAAAAGATGGCATCAGATATACGGAGAATGGTCAATCTTCACTAGTTGGAGAGGCACTTAATAGTACATTACTGTAGAGGCCGGCAACCCCAGGTTCCGGCCGAGGCTTGTATAGTGCTTTTCTCAAACATTACATGAAATAAAATAAAAATAAAAACAATAAATGAAGCTGGCGGGACGCTAGTCTGGTCGCAGTGTTGTGTGCGCGCGTGTCGCGCTGGCTGCTGGCGGTGCTGCTGTGCGTGCTGTGGTGTTGCTGGGCGTGCGCCGTGTCGCAGGGCGCGTGTTGAAACAAAAGACGGTCGCATTGCCGGCCAGCGGCCTGAAAGGTTGTATGAAATCTCTTTGCAGGCCGCTAGAGTGACCGCGCGCACGCAGCTGAGCCACAGCGCCTGCAGCGCGATACTTCTCGGCCTATTATTTGTAACACAACGTCAATATTTCATATCATGTTTGAGAAAAGAGGCGTTACTTGCCTGTCCAGCATCTGTGGCTCGGCGCGGCGCACGGCAGCGAGGATAGCGTGAGCGTCCAGAGTGCCGCATCCGGCGCCCCAGCCCAGCGTGCGTGACAGGTCGTTGCCTGTGCCCATAGGCAGGATCGCCACTGACGCCTACACCAACCGATAAGACAGTTTCAATCATGTAACATAATTATGAAACAAAAAAAATTGTAACTGAATAAACCTGGGAAATTAAGTAAATGTTAACTTTTGGCGTTGCCGATCCCTGCGTGTCTATTGGTGAATGGTGATGCGCAGAAGGACAAATTAAGGTATCGCGGGGGACTGAGTGATTTGACTGGCAAACATAATAAGCGCTGAATGGCGTGCGTGACTGTTAAACGCTCAGAATTTAAGAGCCTTTGCACACCGCGTTTTTTCACGCGCCGTCGACGCGCTTTGACCGCGCGTTTTCTTTCCATAAAGCAGCCATACAACTCGCGCGTGTGTCACACGGGTAAACACGGGTTGATAGCGCGGTGTGCATGTGCAAAGGCCCTAACGATTACCGTTAGAGTTTCGTGCGTTGTACCTTGACGTGCGGCGCGTTTTGCAGCGCGTTGAGCGCCCACGCGACGGTGCCGTCGCCGCCCGCGACCAGCACGCGGCACCGCGGCGGCATCCAGCGCACCACGCTCTCCGGCGCGGTCGCGCTCATGTCCACAACCTGCACAGCACACAACCGGCGTCCAGCATACGAAACAACCAGCCAAGCGCTTTTCGGCCATTCTCATTCATCTGGGGAGCTACTACGAAATTCGATCGTACCGTCCCTCTCACTCTCATATTAAATAATATAAGCGTCATGCATGGATAAATTACGTCACACATTTAGGGGGGGAGGGGTACGGCAGTTTGTGACGCAGGAACAAAATAAGTAATTGCGATTTTCATATAAAGAGGTCACATATGGGAGGGGGGGGGGGTGCTAAATGGTCAAGGCCTCCAAGTTTATTGTTTTATATAAGAACATACATAAACTCATTAGTCTAAATACCACACAAAAAACAACACACAACTATTAGCGAAGTCGAGAGGAAGGCAGACTGCCGTAACATCCTTTTATGAAAGTATTTCAGCGTGACTTCACGCCTTTGGTCTGTCTGTAGGTATTATTATAGGGCCATATGTGTTAACTTTTGTACTCACTCAATTGCGTCTTTCTTTTGTTTATGATTAACATACAGCACTTTTAAACAATGGATGATTTGCATTGGGCGCTTCACCCTGCCTTCTAAATAGTAATTAAATGTATTTTTTCATGCTTAATCACTGTTCCCTAGTCATAAAAAATACATGACAATGTGCATAATTTTAAATCTAGCTTTTGCTTACCTGAACTGGATTAAGGAGGCCCCTAAAAAGTGATAGCACCTCATCACTCCTGTTGCTGCCCGATTTACGATTAGCTGAAATTACAGTAGAAATGTGTGATTTCGATTACCAATGCAAAATATCCAAAATATATATATATATATATATATATATATATATATATATTGATGTCAACAAAAGAAAGCTTGAAAAAAATTTGTGTGTCTATGAGAATAATATGGCTAAGTGTTTATTTTATTAACAATTTTTTTCAAGCTTTCTTTTGTTGACATCAATTTCAAAAGTTACTTATTTGTAGCTTATTTGTTTAAAATAATACATACATTATTTTTATTTATTAAGCTTTACATTACACACCCAGTTCAATCTTTTTATCCCTTATCAAAGGACCATGGGCAGAAATATCCCCACCCACCAACAGAAACGAAACATGTCTCATTTAATAGTATTTGGCATCCTGATGATTTTTTACTACAACAAGGATTGTCTTATGTATGGGATTTTTTGCTTATTTAATTGAAAGTTACAGGAATATGGTTACAGAAACATTATGTTACTAGCAATAATACATAGGTAAAACTAAAAGTAAAACCCCATACATAGGATGATCCTCATCATAGTAAAAAATAATCAGGTTGCCAAGATCTATTAAATGAGACATGTTTCGTTTCTGTTGCTGGGTGGGGACAGTGCCCATACAAATTTGCTCATTGTCCTTTGAAAATACTAGTTCAAAAAAAGTTATATATTTAATATTTCTGTTAAATATAACACATCAATATTAAGCATCTAGCATGTACTACTTTATCTGCTGGCCTTACTAGGTTCACAAATAAACACTGCACGTTGATAGCAATCTCTATTCATCAGTAATACTTCTAATAATTTAATTGTAATTAAATGAATAACCAAAAATAAAGAGTGGCTCCCAGTGTTCCACAGGAGCTGGTTTGATGTTGGTTATGACTCCTTTTTCAACCTGTACACAAGCTGGCGGAATTATTATGTTACGGTACTTTTGGAAATCGCATATCTGAAACAAAATTATTGCTATAGTTTTAGAAGTTATCTTTCAGCGAAAATGAATCAGTGAAATAAATGTGAATTTAACCTCTGAGTCATTAAAAGCACTGTCATTGCACAGCTTGGTCCGTTGGCACCAGCAACAGTAGAACCTCTTGGCAAGATCTTCATTGCTGTCAGTTGAGTCTCCTCGACCTGTACCAGCTGGAAAAGTTGTCATATCATTTAAAATCAGAATATAGCAGAGAAATTAAAAGTTATATTTGAACCTAGTGACTGACTAAAGGTTCAATTTTGGTTTTGGCCAAACTTCATATTCATAACTTGTCATGCATCATTTATTATTATTATTATTATATAAATTATCAGGCAGGCAGTTGCAAGCAACTGATAGGTGCCTGTATCTAGCTGTTCCTTGGTTAAGTATCCTTTGTATTGTTAATGTGTTGGTCGAGCCGGTTCTTAAATTGGTTCACATTCAGTGCTGAGACTACATGTTCTGGTAGTTTGTTCCATGTCTTGACCACTCTGTTACACAAGAAATGTTTACGAGGATTGTTGTGCGATCATTCAGTAGATAGCTTAAATTGGTTCATTTGGGTGAGTAAATGTGACAGCCAGTTGGGTGACACCTATGTCCCCTAAAGCATGTAACCTTGTGGTTAACAATGATAATAATGACAAAATAAAATGATGATGATGATGATGTTCCGACTGATTTCAGCCATGGCAACCACTTCCACTCCTGATTGAAAAATATAACATAAACAAGAACAATTTTTTGTCATGTGTGTGATTTGTTATACTCATATTTAATTTAATTTATTTAACATGTGTATACAAATTGTCTGCATATTACAATATAATTGACAATTCAAATGGTAAATTTTTTAGTCAATAAAACTTGTTTTTCTCTAATAAAGCCAAAATAATTCAGTAGATAGCCTTTTTAACATTCTTATGTAGGTATGTCTTGAAACAGATTTCATTAAAGGCAATGTATGACTGGATAATTTATTTAGAGAATAATACAGACATGTATTAGAAATATGCTAAAATACAGATAGATTTTTATGAAACTTACTCTGGACCCAATGATGGTGAAATGGTTTGTCAGCTGGCCAAGTGAACTGTTTACAGCGAAACTTTTTGTCAACAACGCGGCGGCATCTCTTGCATGCACTGACCGCGCAACACTCACAGAACAAACCAACTAGGGGCAGCATTAACTTACTGCATACGGTACACTGCAATATCAACATAAAGAAATATTACGATACGAGCTGCGAATTAATAAAACACATTAAGCGCCACTTTACTCACGTAATTATTATAAGGAATCGATTTGTTGCATTGTATACTTCTCCATGTATGACCTCGAGACCTATATTTGGTTTGTAAATAATTATTATCACCGAAAAGTGCGTGAAGTATTCGGTAAACTAAATAACTTAAAAATAAACCACCGATTAAAAAATAATAATTAAATATAACGTCATTTAATTTCAGGAATGTATCCATAACTACAATTTATCATGAGATTTTGGATTCATTTATGTATTACATCGGTAAACTAATTTTGAAATTTAAATAGAAAGTCCGAAAATCAATCACAAAACGACATAAATAAGTGTTTATTTTTCCCAGTTTTACTATTAAATTACAATAAATTCCAGAAAACACAATCCAATTTGAATTCTATTTCTAGCACTCAATTGCAATTATTTGTCACTTCGCTATAAAGCAGAAACACGTAAATTTATAATGAAACTAGCCTCAACCAAAACGTGTTGAAGCGATCTGTCAAATGAACTTCATAGTGGTGTACCTTCACTTGGCGGCATGGACAATGTCCCGTCTTAACTTGGCCACATCAGCCCTTATCAAATTGTCAATGTATCTCAGCTTTCTTACAAGGGATAAGTTGCAAATGTCTAGTTTTACGCGGTAAATAACATTTTCTCAAACATGACATGAAATATTGACGTTGTGTTACTATGCGCGGTACAAGCGCGTCATTTTTCAAACATGACATGAAATATTGACGTTGTGTTAGAAATAATAGGCTGAGAAGTATCGCGTTGCAGGCGCTGTGACTCACCTGCCTGCGCGCGGTCACTCTAGCGGCCTGCAAAGAGATTTCATACAACCTTGCAGGCCGCTGGCCGGCAATGCGACCGTCTTGTTTCAACGCGCGCTGTCTGCGACACGCACGCGGCCCGCGCCCAGCAACATCGCCCGCCGCCAGCAGCCAGAGCGATACGCGCGTACACAACAGGGCGACCAGCCAGCCAGCTTCATATCTTGTTTTTTTTTTTTTTACGGTTTGTCTGGGACAGCTTTCATTGGCCAGTCTTGTGATTGTATATTTGTGATCTCTCAATAATAATTATTGAGCAATTTTACTGCTGTTACAAAGGTTCCTTTAAAATTTACTCCCTTGCTCTTGCTACTGTAGCGCCACCTTTCGACAGACTGTTCTTCCTTCTATACTCCTACTCCATAAGTTACTATGCTACTATCAAAACACAGCATCAGGACAACATTAACAATTAAAATATAATATCTTCGAAGTTTTTTACAAAATATAATGCATGCAAACAGTTAGGAACAAAAATAAACACTTAAGGTTAATATTTTGTAAATAAAATGTATTTTACTCCATTAAATCACTGCTGTTATATATTTAAAGTGTATTTTTAAGATTAATTAAATCATTTTTCAGTTTAGATGAGCACATCTCCAGTGGAGTTTTCTTCTCTTTATTCTGAATGTCTAATTCAGCACCTGCCTTAACTAATAACAATGCTGCAGAGTCCCTGTCTTCTTCACAAGCAAGGTGCCTGTAAAAATAGAAGTTTTATAAGAACAACAAAAAGCATAGAAGACCAAGAATAGTAGCTGGGCGACCGAGCTTTGCTTGGGCTAAAACTCAATAATAAGCGTTTTCCCAGAGATGACCAAGCTATATCGATTTGTCATCCATGAAAACCCCCACATACCAAATTTAATTGAAATTGTTGGAGCCGTTATATATAGATTGAGGGTTGAAATTGACTAAGCAACATTTTTTTAAGATAGTGAGTTATATACATGTTCCGAATCAGTAAATTTTCTCTGTTGTTTGAGCTGTCAAAATTTTCACAAAAATGCTGCTTAATTTCTCCTTTCAACCGTCGACATATATGTATATATACATACACATATATATACAAGAATTGCTTGTTTAAAGGTATTAGATAAATAACTGGAATTCAGAAAGTGAAATAATCACTTAAACTCATAATAATGAGTTTGTCCTTTCTTGGGTTCCCAATTCAGGTTCAGAATAACAAGTGAAAGAAACCAGTAATTGTGGAACGCAAAATGCATTTACTTTTCTTTGTTTATAGTTATTTTATAACTTAGGAAAAAGTTTGAGAACTGATGATGAAATCTATTACATCATTTTATTACTTATTTATTTAAGGATATTAACATTCCTTATTATAGTTTTTAACTTTCACTGTCAACAAACACTAGGTACTTACAAAGGTGTGCTGCCAGTAGAATCTTGAGGGTCCACTTTAATGTTATGACTCAGCAGCAGTTCAACAATATTATTCCTCCCCAGCGATGCTGCTCTGTGAAGTGGAGTAGCATGTAGAACATCTGCTTCATTCACATTAGCCCCAAATTCAATCAGCAACTTTACTATCTGAAATAAATAGTTATTTCTTGCAGAGGTTACAAATATGTAATGTATACATATGTATGCTTGGTAAGCATGATTTGCTACATACAATCACAGCTACATTAAATTATTTCAAATGAAAACAATAAAAAAAGTATTTATCTAGAATACACACCTCTTTGTGCCCCTTTGAACTGGCATAATGCAATGAAGTCTGTCCACGGTTGGTCTTATGGTTGACATTGGCATTTTTGCCAATAAGTAACCTGACAACTTCATACCTTCCTGCTGAAGCGGCGAGTATCAGTGGAGTAGAATTAGTGTCATCTACAGGATCTACTGGACTACCAGACTCAATTAGATGTTCAACCAAATTTTCATTACCACCTAACGCAGCCCAGTGAATTAGTAGGCGATCATTCTGTAAATAAAGTTCGCATTAGGGATTACTAGTCAAAACAAGCTTGGCTTACGTTAATAGAAGCAAAAGTTGGCTAAGTAATCTATAAGTTACCGAATCCCGAGTTGTCACCAAAGATGCCTCTTGATCAATTTTTACTTTGACTTGATTAAAATCACCCTTGTAGGCGGTTTCATAAACTGAGCCAATCGACATTGTTTAAATTAAATTCAATTTAAAGAATGAAGAAGAAAAGAAATAACACCTACTAGTTGGCGGATTTTATTAATTTCTTTGCAAACTGAGCTGCAATATCTTAGCAATTTACACTTGATCAAGAAATACTATACTATACTGAACTATGAACTTGTTTGCAAATCAAGTACTTATAAAAACAGCCAAAGCCATAAATCAAATCATTTAATTATTTTAATTATAACAAACAAACGATCTACAATGAATGACTGACAGTTTTCAATATATATATTTTTAGTTCACCCCATAGAGTAACATATATTGGGAGAGTTCACCCTCTCCGGGAGATGCCAAAGAATATTAGTCCATACTGCCTAGAGTATTATATTGAAGAAAGCCGAATGAGAAAGAAGTCACTTTTTTATGAATTTTTTATTATGTATGACATTAAAATGTTTTTATAACAGTGTTTTTGCCGAAATTTCTTTAGCTTTATAGCTATGTCACGTGACCAGTAGGGCTACTATGAAACTCGAAAATCGAAGTTCGTATCGTACCGTCCCGCTGACGCTAATATTATTTCATACGAGAGCGAGAGGGACGTTACGATACGCACTTCGGTTTTCGAATTTCGTAGTAGCCTACAGATTTGACACTGGAAGTGGAAACGTGAAAAGGTGACGATTTTAAGTGAACCCCCACGAGCTCTGTGGCGAGAACGATTTCTACTGGGTGACACTATGTTCCGGGAACCCCGGATATCCCGGTTGGTATAATTATGTATGACATTAAAATTTTTTATAACAGTGTTTTTGCCAAATTTCTTTAAGCTCCTGAAACTCGAGTTTCTCGTATCGGGCGTGTCACGAGAAAATACGAACAGGATTTTCGAATTTCGCCGGTATTTCTACTATGTTGGTGACGCTTATCCGGTGAGAGGGGAAAGAACTGTCACCGAGCGTCGAGCGATATCAATAATATTGTGGTTTTTCGCGGCCTTATGCTATGGTTATTTGGGGAAAGAGTGTTACCCGAGCGATATCATGTGGCCGCGGCCTTATTCTATGCGCGTTGTTTGGATACTCGGAGGATTTCAGGATTTGTTCATTGTTGAGACTGTCAATGTCAATAGAATCAATCAAATCAAATCAAGTTTTATTTGACCTCACTTCACTTCATTTGACTTCACTCGCTCACACACCGGAGTCGTATCTTAAACAAGTAAATCAAAGAAAGCTGTATGAATATAAGTCTTGTCTGTGTAATTATGAAGACATTAACTGACATGAAAATAGCACGCTAATTTTTATTGTTGTTTAGAAATTCATTTGGTAAGTTAGATGCAGTTGTATTTATCTTTGGTAGCAACGGTTAGTCCGTGCTGCTCAATCGGGTTAAGTTGAGATGACACACACTGGTTAGAATCAAATTAAATGAATTATTTTCTTTGCTTTTAGGTCCGACAGTGAAAGTAACCTGTTTTATTTTAACTGTTCGCAAAGATGAGTTCGCCGTATTTCGATTATTACGACGGCAGTAAACTGTTTCAGGGATTAGCCACAAGAATTGGTTTACCTTTGGATCTAGTGAGTATCTATTATATGTTTTCTTGGAATCATTTTGTGGCATTGTGTTTGGTAATAGTGGCCCATCATCATAAATCACAGTTAATTTTTGTCTAGACAACACATTTTAGGTTTCAAATTGCCCTCTGTCCCATGCTCAGAAAGTAATAAAACAAATTATATTTTTCTAATATGATGTACCATGGAATATACAGATTTTTAGATACTTCTATTTGCACAGTTTAATTCTGTCTGATGTTATTAAAGTATTTGTCACCCACCACATAATTGAAATGGTTATACCATTTATTAAGAAAAGGTTCCACAATGGTTGGATGACTAATAATTAGGGTTATGCCACCCAAATCATTGTTTTTAATCACATAAAATTTAAACATGGCTTAGAACTGTTAAATGCAGTTTCAATGGTTGTCTAAGTTTTGGTGATAACATGACTAGTATATTCTGTACACAAAGGTAAATAAAAAGTAGTCACATATATATTATTTTAGTAAAATTTCCTATTCACTAAACTTCACAGCATGAACATCACACCAATTGTCACTCAATCTTTTCATAGGATGACATCACTGGTACTGTCATAGTCATTGAATTAAAGAAGTTCATTCCGTCTCTGGGCAGGAGAGCATTTAATGTGGTTCTCTGTGGTTTCCCGTGAGGCTCACATAGTCACATTTAGTGTACTTAAGCCTTGTTAAAATATTCCATCCATCCCAGCCTATATACGTCCCACTGCTGGGCACAGGCCTCCTCTCAGAACAAGAGGGCTTGGGCCATAGTTCCCACGCGGAATTGCTTCGCAGGTTTGTGGAGGTTTCCTCACAATGTTTTCCTTCACTACAAAGCTCGTGGTAAATATCAAATGTAATTCTGCACATGAAATTCGAAAAACTCAGAGGTGCGAGCCATGGTTTGAACCCACAACCCTCTGCTTGAGAGGTGATAGGTCAAACCATTAGGCCACCAAGGCTTTTCGGCTTTGGCTTTTTGTTAAAATATTAGACAGAAAAAAATGAAAAAAGTTCATGACCAAATTTTGTAATAGATATTCACAACAAAATGTAATTCTTACAATTCAAATAACTTTTTCATCTATTTATCACATGAGGCTTGAAAGAGGGGAAGGGTTTTGGCAAAATCACATTATCACAAGGAAGAACGAGGGGACGGGTACTGAGAGACTAGTACTTATTTTTTTGTTGACTTCACAATTTCTGGCATCAAAGTCAAAGTCAAAATATCTTTTTTCAATTTAGGCTATAACAAGCACTTATGAATGTCAAAAAAAAAATCTACCACCGGTTCGGAAAAAACCTCTGCTGAGAAGAATCCGGCAAGAAACTAAACGAGGTATATATTTTTTTTTTAAAACAGATTTACAATATTATTAAATGATATGTATACATCACAAGTATTTAACACAACTTTATTTTTAACACAGTAGGTTCGCTATTTGAAGGGATCGCTAATGCGGATCGGAATTATTTCCAAATATCCCTGTCCATGATATAATCATTAACTTTATAATACGCTTTTGATATTAATGTCTTCTTGACAATAGATCTGAATTTTTTATCCGTTTCATTTATTATATTTTTTGGAATTTTATTATAAAAACGTATGCAATTTCCCAGAAAAGACTTTTTGGTTTTAGCCAGTCTGTAAGATGGAACTTTAAGCTTCCCTGTGCTTCTAGTAGCCTTTGGCTTATCGACGTTAGTGGGAAAATCACATATGTTATAGCATCTTCAACTTGATAGTTAGGGAAGTATAAATTGGATTTGATTATGCCATTATTTATAATAAATACAAAAAAAAGGTGGTTTTGGATAGAAATTAGAATTGGGAGGGGGCTAGTCATACTCACCCACCACATATCACAAAAAAACACTCACTATGCAAGTTTGTTACATTGCTGATGCAAGGAAACTGATTGTGACCTGTACGTGTACCTATCAGAAGACCTTCCGAAAAGTGGTAGACATAGAATGCTATCTATAATACTTTTGAAATAACGACCAGTGCACCACTGTTGTCGCTATAGCCACTGTTGCCACCTTGACCCTATAGTGCCATCTCGCTCACGCTAATAATACTTAGCACGAGAGTGAGCGAGACAGTATGATACAAACATCCATTTTCGAATTTCGGTCGGTGTAGCCCTCTTTTTTATTTACACATTCAGTTTATCTTATCAAAGTACCTATCATCATTCTTGGCAATGACAAAACTTGCCAGCAGTTTAAATGGCAAAATTTAATCACTGTAGTTTTTTTTTTTAATCTAGTACCTACTTTAACGAGGCTTTAGTACACCAAATGTGACTATGTCAGCCTCATGAGGAGCCTCAGTTATATACACCACACTACAAATTTTACGCTCTCCGTTGCACTGAAACCACGTCTCTGGATGCAAAGGCCTGTCTAATGAACCTTAAATCAGCATTGCTTCCTCTGAAAGCGGTCGACTCAACATTACATTTACACCTCCATTGAACAAGCCCATACCATCCAAATACCTGTCTCTGATGTCCTTATTCTGATCACATTCCAAAAGAAAGTGAATTAGGTCTTTAGTCTTATTACAACCTATACACAAAGGTGATTGCACAACTCTCATCAAATTCAAAAAACTGTTTAGTGGAATGTGACCAGTAGACCTCCAGTTGCCTCGGTTGGAAGCGGCTTGCATCCACCGTGAACCCGCGACTTTAACCAGGTCATCCGTCCATCTCGTTGGTGGACGTCTTACGCTGCGCTTACCGATCCGCGGTCTCCACTCGAAAACCTTTCGGCCCCAACGACCATCTGTTCTCCGTGCGGCCTGCCCATTGTCATTGCCACTTCAACGAGCTAATTCACTTGGCTATGTCGGTGACCCTTGTTCTTCTACGTATCTCCTCATTTCTGATTCGATCCCGTAGAAAAACCCCAAGCATAGCTCACTACCTGTATTCTTTTAAAATATAAAACGACCTTCAGGTAGTTGGCAACCCTACTCATGAATAACAATGAAGAGCACTTGACCGCGCGCTATTGTGTTCTTTATTCTGCAGCGAAAGCCAGCATTGGCGTTAATTGGTGGACAATACCGCACTCTGTGGCCGTAGCAAGTATGCTACGGCAACTAGTAAGTTGTCACTGATATAAGGCATATTATAATCCTTTGAGACCTTGGTGGATGCTATACGTTCGGCAGTGTCTAGGCGGAAATAAAGACTTAGCTAACGTGGCTTGCTTGAATATTTCGCAGGTTGGGCTAGTTCATAGGTTCACTCCCAATGGGGTAGTACTGCCCCCTGGGCGCTGGAGTTTTTATATTGCGGGGGGCGGTAGCGGATACAAGAAAAATCTTTTTTTTCTCGGGAACTTCTAGCTCTGGGTTACTTAACCCTAAACTTGGCAGTGTCTATAATATAAAAGAAAACCGCCAGAACGGGAAAGAAAAACGAGACAGAGCAGGATGGCACTCTACAACACCATTTCGACACGTATCTCCCAAACAACGCATTATTTCTCTGGAAATTGAAAGCAATTCGATTCTTTGACCTTGGGAATCGCGAAAAACTTTATGATATTGGGTGTGAACATTTTGTATATTAAGAAGAATAAAATCACAAGTCCGAATTTCGAGCCAAAAACGAGCGATCTATTATCTATGCCAGTGTTGCCATTCAGGAAAAAAATATATTCATTATCCTGTATTGCAGTCTGTAAAGCTCTTTAACTCATTCATTGCCGCGCGCCAGATTACGTACTTTGCTGCGATGCCGACGCTTCTGCTCTGCAGAACAGATGCCCATCGGCGTCAGCGGCAACCAGGGCAAGCTAAATTAGACGCCCATCGGCGTTTTCGGCACTCCAGTTGCAGATTTGTAGATATGCATAAGAAACAGTGTTCGTAAACCTTTTGTGATTTTTTATTATCACTGTTTTTGTACAGAAGTAATGAATAATGTATTTTGTCGGAAAATCGTATTTAGGTATCTTGATACGATGATAAAACAGATGCGAAAGTTTACCTTTTTATATTATAAACGAAACTTTGTGTGTGTATGTTTGTTACTCCTTCACGCTAAAATGGCTGGACGGATTTGGATGAAATTTGGTATGTAGATAGCTGGACATCAGGAATAACACATAGGCTACTTTTTATCCCGATATTCCTACGGGATAGGGATACAATCTGGAAATAAAATCAGGGCTTAGAGTCATGAAATTTAGTGTGTAGATAGCTGGATGTCTGAAATAACACATATAGGGTAATTTTATTCCAATATTCCCACGGGATAGTTGTTCTTAACACAACACCTCAATGAAGATTACGATATAAATTTTGGGATTTCCCACGGGAATTTTGTAAACTCCCGGAATTTCAATTGTAACTACCAGATCGAATGGTTTACGCGTGCGAAGCCGCGGGTAAACTCTAGTATCTTATGAGATACATAATTTTAGATCATCTTTTTGCATTTTTTTAAAGTTAATTTTGTTACCTCTACAAGAATCCAACGAGGCTTGAATTCAGTACCCTTGACTCACCTTGCCAAGTTTAGGATTAAACTGAACATGCACTGCAGATGCAAATATTTTTCAGGATTTTTGTATTGTGTTTTTCAATGAGGGTTTCGACAGGCGAAATATCGCTAGATGGCGTTCCGTTTGACATGCGCCGCGCCCGTGATTGGTTAAATAACTAAATGAGCCAATCGCAAGCAAGACTGAAACGTAAAACGGACCTCACGATACTAACGCCATCTAGCGATATTGCGCCTGTCGGAAAACCCTCATTGACAAGTTTCCTGGGTAAAAAAAATATTATTCTATTTAGTCCGTCAGCAGTTAGTAACTGGCTATATATCTTTGTAATTTTTTGTTTAACTGACAAAAGAGAAATACGTGTCCGATATTTCCTGGTAATGTAACTGACGGATTAATTAGAATTTATTAGGAAACAACTCCGTCATTGATCGATGTGCAAAGTTTACTGTGTCAAAGGCGTGACTACATTTTGACGCAAACTAACTCGAACATCTACTGATATTGTTACGTTCCTGGGGTGGGTTCGTGATTGAAAAGCACTTTTAACGCCGATGAATAAGAGTAGGATTTATTTTCACACTGTTACTTAACTTTACAAAACACTTAAAAACAGTTCACAGTAATTTCGCTCTCTAAAACTCACTTACAAGTCGCTTTGATTCTCTTCGATGTTTATCGCTCGGTATCGCATTCGAAAACTGTCCTCCGCCGCAACCTCACCCGGCTTATATACCCCCGGTGAATCGGTCCACAAAGTTCGAGAACAGTCCAGCTAGGACGTCATACCTACATCTCGAATGTTCCGGAAACGAGTAGTGTCTGTCTCTTTCATGTGCTATCTCTCTCACACAGTTACTAGAATATTCCGGAAACAGGATCATCAGTCTGTTTCTCTCACACATATAGGCTATCCTTGTCACACACCTTCTCGAATGTTCTCAGTATAGCTGTCTCTTTCTAATCGTGCTATCTCTTTCACTCCTATTGGAAATTTCGCCATATACTGAAATGTACTTCAAAGGCCCATAAGGGGTCCTGAAAACGCCTGAAAACGGGGTTTCAGGTTATGGTGTCATCGGATAGAGCGTGGCCTGAAACGGACTGAAAACATGTTTCAGGCGCCTGAAAACGACGGCAACTTGGGTGAAATTTTGATAAACTAATATGTGCTAGAGCATCATCTGAAACGGCCTGAAACCGTATTCCAGCCCACTGAAAACGCCACCAATGGGTCGAAAAACATGATCAAAGTTTCCACCTAACTCACCGCCGTAACAATATATTTCGGAAACACTACAATTTCAATTTTCCAGATTAGTCATACTTGTTAAGGCCAATTTTTGGCCGGATGCTGCACTTCGTGAAGAAAAGCAAGCCGCTTTGCACAGTGAAAGTACAGACTAAACTGAGTGATTTGACT
>NC_133477.1:11348543-11358184 GCF_025370935.1 Choristoneura fumiferana
AAAAAAAAACTTGAGATGGTGTTTTTTGCCAAAAGTTTTCAGTAAATATTTTTTTATATTTTTTTGTAAATAATGAATGTTATGAGCTTTAATTTGAGATATTAAACATTGAAATCGGTTTATTACTTTAGCTTGTAGAATTTTTTGAAATATTTTTTAAAGAAATTTGTGCTCACATTTAAACTGTCATATTTCGTTAAATATGATAGGTATCGGTGTCGGATTTTTTTTAAAATACTTGTTATGTACTCAGTAATATGTACATGCATTAAACCATTCATGTTACATACAGTTTTTTTAAGCAATCAAGTAAAAACTACAAATCAGGTAAGAAAAAAAAACTTAAGATGGCGTTTTTTGTCAAAAGTTTTTTGTTAATATTTTTTTTTGTATTTTTTTATAAGTAACGTATATAATAGGCTCTCATTTGAGATATTAAACATTGAAATCGGTTTATTACTTTAGCTTGTAGAATTTTTTGAAATATTTTTTAAAGAAGTGGCGCCATCTCTGTTCCTAAGGGGTGAAACTTCCGCTGCTGCGAGTCAAATCACTCAGTTTAGTCTGTACTATCACTGTGCAAAGCGGCTTGCTTTCTTCACGAAGTGCAGCATTTTGTCTCTAACAAGTATTACTAGATTATTTTGTCGTGTGTTGTCTGAGTAGTAAAAAGGCATATAATTTAGCTTTGATTTATGATTTCACAATGGCACATGATTAGTTTCATAACATCATATTTTCCTTCCATTAGGTTAATTTTTTGATCGCACAAATAGCTGCACTATGCCTGGCCAGACTATTTCGGAAACCATTGAAGCTTGCTTCGCCAGAATTTCGTCATTCTGTGTGCCTTGTTATAGGTCTGATAATGGGATATTTTTGCTTTGGGAAGTAAGTTATTTCATGATTTTTGAACTAACTAGATTAACTGCACTATTACTATTATTTGCTTTAAATCCCTGCCAGATAATACCTACCTTTGCCTGTCTAATGCAAGCAGAGTAAACTCAAAGAGTGAAAGCTAAGCGCAAAGCGCCTGAAGTTAGTTAACTATTAGGCCGAGGCCGCACTGGTAAGGCGACGGCGACGCGACAGCGATGTGACTAAAACAAACATTCTTCGAGTTATGTAAGCGGCCGCATTAGTTAACCCTTTTTCAGGCATAGTGCATATAGCGACCACATAAATGTACACAAATCGTCAAAAATATTATTAGTTTTTAAATGAATACCTCATAGGTTAACAATAGTACCTTGGCGACCGCGCTCTGCTCGGGCTAACACTCGATAATAAGCGTTTTCCCAGAGATAGGAGTCTTATCATGAGACCAAGCTAGATCGATTTGTCATCCCCGAAGACCACCACATACCAAATTTCATCGTAATCGTTAGAGCCGTTTCCGAGATCCCTCGTTTAAAGGTATTAGATAAAACTGTGATCCATTTTGTGGTAGCGTATCTCACTCAATTCGCGGGGCCTGGAAAAGGGTTAGTTTTTATTTTATCGCTCAAGTATTTAAATGTTTAATAATGTACTAACTAACGTGTCCGCAACTCCGCATTGCATGTTTGGGAACAACGACAAACGGCAATATTTTGATTTTCGTAAAGCGACAGCGAGTCGACAGCGACTCAACGGCGATCAGCAATCAAATGTATCACACTACGTAAAGGCGGCCGCACTGCAACGTCGCTTGAGCGAGAACGAGAGGTTTTGCGTGCGACAAGAGGTGATAGTCGCGCGTCGCCATAAAATCAAATTAATTTTAATTTGTCGCGCTATTCGTTATGTACTTATGTCATGTCTAATTTAAATATCAAGGAAATTATTTCTAGTGTGCAAGCTAGACCCACCTATCTGGATTATTTCATGAACCCATTCTCTCTTAAGTTTCAACGACAAATTTTTGTTTATTGAGGACTTGAGATACCGCCTTCGCGTTGCGTCGCTGCGTAGGTGCGGACACTATTTTAACCCAGTAATATTAGGAGATTCGCTTCGAAATAAGAGATAATAAGCTGGAAACTCGTACCTATACAGCTTCATTTTGGTGTCCTAAATGGATCATTTTGTTATCTGTCGCGATTATAAAATAGTGTCGAGAGTCAATGCGGCCAGCCAATTCGTGATGTATTGGCGATTCGCTTGTTCGTCGTTGCTGTTAATGCGGACACTAATAATTCGCGTCGCCGTCGCATCGCTGTTGCGTCGCCGTCGCCTTACCAGCGCGGCCTCGGCCTTAGAGTTTACCCTGGCTGCTTTTCTTATTAGTATTATGTATGTGCGAGATCTGCTAGTATCTATTGTATTCCCGCTTTAATAACGGTACGAAACATTTTCGTTTAGTCAGTCACCTGAATTAATATCTGCCATGCCACAGCGGAACGTGCAAAAATATCTGACATGTCCTGGCGGCCCTAGAAATAGTCGTATCCGATATTTGTGCACGCTTTGCTGTGTCAGATATTGGTTTTGGTGACTACTAACACTTGTAGTGTTGTTACGATAATTACGTAGAAGCGACACTCCTTTTTGATTTAAGTAGCTACTTATCGGTGCGAAACGTATCTACTCTATCGGGCAGCGAGCGTGGCGTTGATGGTTAGGTACAGTCAAGTGTAAAAATATGAACTTATTCAACGTTTAAAAATTGTACCTACGCAAAAAGACCGTGGTAACTTATTTTTAACCCCCGACGCAAAAAGAGGGGTGTTATAAGTTTGACCGCTATGTATGTCTCTGTGTGTCTGTCTGTGGCACCGTAGCTCTTAAACGGGTGGACCGATTTGAATGCGGTTTTTTTAATTTGAAATCAGGTTTTCTAGCAATGGTTCTTAGACATATCTCATCAAAATCGGTTAAGCTGTTTTTGAGATATTGAACTTAGAAGTGACAAAGTCGGGGGTTTTCCAACTTTTTGTTGGTTAGGTTATTGAGTGGTTCGAATAGATACATGTTTTTGCACTTGACTCACACTTGACTTACACTCAGATTATGCGCCTACCGGAATTCGGTCTTGCTTGCAATAAAACCGGAATTCCTTCCACTGAAGGAGCGGAGCGGAGGTAAAAGATCATTATTAAGAACTGACTTGTATTACCTATAATGAAAACTTTGATAGACAATAATTAAAGTAACTCTCGAAAAATCGTCTTTTAACCTTACCTTATCTACTCGGTGGCGTAGCTTAAGGCAGGACCCGGGTGCTATAAAGAAATGGCCAACCCAAAAAAAATTGCTTACTGTCTTCTCTGTCTTGGCAATGTTTACGCTTAAAGGCACCACTAGGTTTTTTTTATAATTTGCAGGTCAGGGTCCGTCCAATAGCTACGCTATTGTACTTTCTGTGATGTTTAGCAGAAAATGGCGCTTAATATTAATTTTGAGGAGTTTCACATCTACGTAAATTAATGTTACATCATCCGTAACATTGTAAACATTTTTATGAATTTATATTTTCACGATGTATGTAGACTTATTAAATGCTGTTAGCGCTAACATTAGCAGTAGATTATCTCGCATAGCTTTAGATAAAAGGTAATTGTATTTATTATTCCACTAAACGTATAATTAAGTCAAATAATATCAGCAATCAAACATTTTAAGGTCATATGAGTTTTGTAAATGATAAATTGTATTAGTATTCCAAATTATTTTAGCCTAAATGTAAAAAAATAAATATAAAAAGATTGTCATCTCGGGGCATGTGGCTTTGTTAGATATACACTGATAATTTAAAATGTAAAGGAAACTCTAGGTCTAAACTATATGTCATAGTTTAAAAAACTAATGTTTGTAAACGACTGTTTGTTTCTGAATTAAATAAATAATAAATAAATTGTGTTTGCAGGCAATCCATACATTTATCCGTACTGGCAATGCTGAGTTACTCATTGCTCAAGTTCCTACCTCAACATTTAGTAGGAAAGTGAGTATTACTTATGTGTTAAATTAAATATGATTAATAATCTTCTTTACATATAATAAAATGAAGCTGCTTCTTGCCGTCTGTTCCTCCATGTTTGTGCTTAGATGTTTTAAATTAAACTACGCAACGGATTTTAATGCGGTTTCCATAAATATACAGTGATTCAACAGGAATGTTTTTAAGTAACTAACTACGCGCCCTGGTTTCGTGCGGGTGTAGTTTTGGGAAAAGGAAGTTGAATTGAAATATTATGCTAAGTTATCACCTTTGATTATACTTATTTTATCGCCGCTTTTTTTTCATAGTTGAATCCTTAGAGTCGGAGTGAGTCGCTAGTTGATTAATAAAAACAATAATTGGTGAGAAAATGCAAGTGTACGATAATCCTAATAAATTATATCTAAATTGGCTTTAGAATAATTCATAGATTTTATAGATTACCGAGGAATTATCCCATAGAGTGATAATACGGACTGTCAAATTCTGCCAGACATTAGTGATTTGTCACATAACCGTAATAAGGTAGTCATTTTACAATGATACCGGTGTGTATAGAATAGTGATTGCAAAAGTTGATAATTCTTTTTTAGTTAACTTTGCATATGGGATCATCTTAAAATGATGGAACCAAAATCATTAAATTATTAGAATTAGGTAGGTATATTTATGTGTGCGTGTGTGTATGTGTGTGTTGCTCTCTTATGAAAAAACGGCTTGACGGACTTCGGTGAAATTTGGTATGCCGATAGCTGGAACTCAGGCTATTTATTATTTATCCCGATATTCTACTGGGATTGGGATAAAATTCTAAAATCTCTACCACTATGTTTAGAGACATGAAATTTGGCAGGGGCGTTTTTTATACGGTAATGAAGACCTAGATTTTACCGACCAATTTTTAGGAATTCCTACGAAAATTTCAATAAGATAGCAATATTTCAATTAAAATGCCAGGTTTTGTGGTTAAGGCCCAGCACAAACGGTGAAACACAACTGCAACGAAACTGCAACTTCAAGTTACTTTTGAGTTTCATTTGAGTTTATGCCATAGACTCTTTTGAGAGACCACACATGACGCAACCAGTTTGAAACCGGTTTGAAACACGTTACAAATCAGTCGCATTGAAACCGGCGTGCAGGAAACTCCTGTTTGCGTTTCATCGGCTTGGCATTTGGCATCTTTTTTGGTACAATAAAATGACGAAGATAAAAACATTCAATTTTTGTTGACTTGCTCATACGATAACAATCCATGAATTTTCTATCAGTTTCATGTAACTCTTTGGCGGCCACAAACACACGGCAGTTGATATTCTTCTTAATGTAGGGATGTATCCAATCCACACACTTCTTCGTTTACGCCACCTTTCTCGAAGATACAAATACAGAACCACAACTTCTTCATCACTTGAACTGGACATTTTGTAGACGTCTGTTCTCAAAACAGAAATGATTGTGAATAATTTTATCACATTGTGGTTGCGGCGTGCGTGGAAAACGATTGAAACTGATTTCAAATCCATAATTTCAAAAGGGTTTCGTTGCAGTTGCGTTTCACCGTGTGTGCTGGTCCTAACACGATCAAAACCGCGGGTTAAGCATTATATATGCAAGTTGCGCTAATGGTATTACATATTCCCTTAAAAAACAAAGTTTTATTTTCGCAATGGGTAATAATTTACCAGTGTAACTTACATATCAATCGCAATATCTGTTTGCCTAACTCTGATGTCATGCTTGATCGGTCAAACTGAACGCAATGTTAGATTGGCCAGCCGAACTGAAACAAATCTATTGGTTAATTCCACTATAGGCTACGAATAATAATTCTATTAAGAATTATTATTCGTAGACTATAGGTGACCACTACACAACACATACATAACATTAGGAAGTAGGTACATGCTAAGAAAGACGGTTTGTAATACTGAGATTTTGTTTCAGCGCCATTTTAGCAGCATCCATATTTTATCTGTCGTGCTTGCATTTACATCGGCAAATCTACCATACGGCTGACTATACACTGGATATAACAGGTAATAAATTCCTGCAGGTTTCCACTGGAAATAACAAGATAGGCCAGGTAGTTTCCTATCCCGTAAAATTTTAGAAAAATCATTCTAAGTGCACCTCTGTCATGCTCAAGCACCAATATGTCTGTCTGTTGTCGGTTACGGTTTTTAAGTGTAGTGGTGAAGGGTGTAGGAGGCTAAGATAATATAATATCATTCTTCAACGCTAATAGACTTAAATCGTTTAATAATTTTCAAGTCGGCATTTAACGCCTATTCAAAATGTTTTAGGTATTTGTTTTAGGTAATGGTTATTTATATAAATATTTATTAGGAGACTTCGCGTGGATCAAAAACTGATAGGTAGGTAATTAATGATAAAAGGAATAAAACATTTGTGACGCGGTGAAGAACTGCGGCTTTAAAACACTAAGCACCTACACGAAAAATAATAAAAAGAAGCTCATGTTTATGAATAATCATATTATTATTTGAATATGTGTATGTACTTCTGCACCAACTTGAACTCTACCTTTAGGTAATTTATCGTTAATATACAAAGGCAATATAAGTAAATAATTTTTCATTTAAGAAAACATGTCAAGTTACACAAATTTAAATAAATAACAGAAAAGTCAGATAAATGGTTACACACACAATCAGTCAAATAACCCGCCTCGCGTTATACCAGGTGCAAAGGTGCCCAATACACTCGCCGCGTTGCCGCGTTGAACAGAGATGGACCTTTGCACAAGAAGCGACCCAGAGCGGGGATCAAGACTCCTCTGACGAAGACGGCGCCATACTTCTTTAAAAAAAAGGCAATTAAATATATATTATTAAGAAAAATATCCATAATCTTTAGAAAATGCATTTGCGTTATCAAGTCGGGCGATAAACATGCCATTATCCAGAAAACATACTGCTATTGTCTTGTCGCTTCTTTTATTGTTTCTTTTTTGTTATAATAATAATAACACTTGTCTTATATAGGTAGGTAAGTTCAATCACTGTTCCGCCAGGCCAGCCAAGGTGAACAATGAAAAAAAAAATGACACAGCTCTCATCAAAGGTTGAATAGCGGTTAGGTATATGTCCTTCGAATGAGATAAATGTACCACGTGCCACTAATAATATGCAGGGTATGTGAACCTATCAGTGACTCGGCGTAACACATTTTCGGTGGGTCCATATTGACTCGCATAAAATCGATCCTCCGATTTTTTTCCTGCTACCATTTGTAGCCAAAATCATCACTCTTCCGAATTTTTAACTTCATAATTTTATTTGTCATAAATTTGTACTACTACCAACTGAGGTCATAATGGTCACTTATCAGAATATCGTAATTCATAACGTTGTCACTAAGATATGTTTGTACTCATAATGCTGGTTTTCATATTTCTTTCATTCATAATCATCAATTTCAATAAACTTGTTAATCATAAAATTTAAACATCGATACTGTGTTTTCACGTTAATTTAACGTTAATGCGATGTTGGAACTGGAGTGAAAGTTTTTATATATTATTATCAATATGGAGGAGAAATAAACGAATATAAATAGGCCCAGATGATGATATTGATGAGATTATTTACTTAAATTGTGATTATCCTACTTTACTGGTGGCAGTTTGGTTCTGTAGTGGTCGCAGTTCTAACCTAACGTAACCTATATTAATGGCAGTAGTTTGGTTCTGTAGGGGTTGCAGTTCTAACCTAACCTACTTTACTGGTAGCAGTATGGTTTTGAGGGGGTTGCAGGTTTAACTTAACTCGATGGTAAAATTCATATAAAATTGATTTGCTGACGAATTGTTTTTTTCTTTGTTACTTACATCTATTGTGGTTAAATAATGTCTGCAGTAATAACATCTAACAGATGGTGATTGCTTCACCCATTGATAGCGTTGTCATCGAAATACTTATTTTATCACATTTTTTTTTCACTTAGCGAAAGCAACGCAGGCCATAAGCTGTATGACAGTGAAGTTTATAGCTACAAATAAGTCTGCTTTAAAAATATATGATAATGGAGTTTTATGAGTACAAAACAATACGCTTAAAAAAAGTATGACAAAAAAAAGGAGTACAAGAGATATTTATGACAACTGCCATTATGGTTTTAAATGTTTCGGAGTTATGATCGGTAGTAATAGTGACTAAGTATTAATAGTGAGTATTATGACAGAAAATTGTATGACAAACATTTTCGGAGTTCCAATAATCGGGGTCGAAAAATTATGCCAACTTTGGCGCACCCATTTTGGGTAGATAACTTGGAACAAAAAGACACTACTTAAAGCAGCGAGTAGCTAGTGCAGAAAGGGCGAATGGGAAATGGAGGGAAGTGACTATAATTTAGGTAACCCGATGGAAATCTGGAGTTGTTACGAGCCATGCCACTGGTACAATCGAGTTCATATACTTCTGAGCACAAACTCAATCAAAAATATCTGAACACGCTTCTATGCCGTTAACAATAGAGTCGTGTATTTTTGCTGAATAGTATAACAACTCGACTATACTATGTATATGATATAGTAGAAGTAAAATAATATTGGGAGCTGGAGGAGGTGGGTCCGAGAAATCTTACGTGCCCCCGGTCCCGGTGCCCCGGGTCCTTACGTAATTAATCCTTAGAATTGTGGATTATTAAAATCTATAAAAACCAAAAATGATGTGTGGTCATGGTCATTGATAGAAGGTGAGGCTAAAATGTGGTGTCTTCGGTTCTGGAAGGAAACACCGACTATAACATTTATATTCCTCTTTTTATTAGTGCTGTGCGTGTAGCGTTGCCCAATGTATTTAAATAATGCAGATACACTTTTTGCGGAAGTAGGTAATTAACACTTGTGTTTCTTTGACATTGGGAATAAGAAGCATGATAGGACAGCATAACACGAAATGCGTCAATCATCACCATCAACATCAGCCTACAGCAGTCCACTGCTGGACATAGACCTCCCCCAATGAGCACGATGGCGCCCTGTCCTCGGCTAGACGCATATAGCTTCTACCAGCAGCCTTTCGCAGATCGTGACTTCACCAGTCTGTCGATGGTTAAAGTATTGGAAAATATTAGTACTGCATTCACCGTTTGCTTCCAGGACCTTTAATGGTGATCACACAAAGAGTCACCTCTTTGGCTTACTCTCTGCAAGACACTTTGACGCAAAAAGAAATCAATGCAAACGGAAGTCATTCGAGCGTAGGCCAACTGTCGACGAAAATTGAAAAAATCCCGTCTCCACTGGAATACTTTGCATTTACTTTGGCTTTCCAAACGTTGATGTGCGGGCCGGTGGTGTTTTATTCGGACTACATCGACTTTATAGAAGGTGCACGAGTTGACGCAGTGAGTACACTGATAGGGTTAAGTTAGGTTTAGACTAAGCCAGCGCTGGCTGCCAGGACTAGCGGGAAAGAGCGCCGGCTTATTTTTCAAGGTATTAGTGACTCTTAAGCCATAATCCAGGAATGAAATGAATCCTGTGGGCCTAATCTAATCAACACGGGCCAGGCTAGCGCTGGCTTGTCTGGGGACTGACGCCAGCGTTACTGGCTGCGTCTAAACCTTGCTTTACGAAAAATCTATATTAAGTTAGCGAACTTCATAATTAATCAAATGTTACTTTAAGGAATGCCAACCGGTTTTTTCTTGTATTGCATTGCACTGCCTGTTCTAGACACTTACT